>NC_087162.1:4720000-4722500 GCF_035594125.1 Scylla paramamosain | reverse complement strand
AGCTGCAAAGATCAGTACAAATAAGGAGAAGATGAAAGATGAGGAGAAACTGGAAATAATACAAGAAACCCACAAAACGAAGGAAAGGAGAGGAGAAACGAAGGAGGATAACGAGTAAGGAAGATAGAAAGGAGAGTAAGGGAGAGAGGAAGAGTAGGAGGAAGAGGAGGAGGATAAAAAGAATAATAAAAAAGGAAGGAAAAGACTATGGGCAATGATGACGAAAGAGGTGGACGAGGAAGGAATAAGAGAAGGGGAAAGAGAATGAGTAGGAGTAAGAAGAGAACATTAGAAGAAAAAAAAACATAAGAAAAAGAAAGAGAAGCATAAGAAAAAGAAAAGGAAAAAAATAAAGACGATAAAGAACAAAGAAAAGGGGGAAAGAAAATGCGGAGAAAAAAATGACACAGAAGAAAAAGGAGAAGAAGAAAGAACATAGATAAGAGAAGCTTGAGGGTGAACGAAAATGCGGAGAAAAAAATAACACAAGAAGGAGAAGAAGAAGAACATAAGAAAGAACACAGATAAGAGAAGCTTGCGGGTGAACGAAAATGCGGAGAAAAAAATAACAAAGAAGAAGAAGAAGAAGAAAAGAAAAGAAAAGAAAAGAAGAAGAAGAAATAGTAGTAGTAAATGAAAAAAAGAAAAAAGAAAAGGAGAAAAAGAAAAAGAAGAAATGAGTAAAAGGAGAGAAATATGATACTCATAACTGAGAGAGAGAGAGAGAGAGAGAGAGAGAGAGAGAGAGAGAGAGAGAGAGAGAGAGAGAGAGAGAGAGAGAGAGAGAGTAAAGGTAAGGAGGCGTTGGGCACAAAAAATCTATGGGGTAACCTTCTGCATCACGTCGAGGATACAATAAGTGTCCTGGCTGATCGGTGAGGGGCTGAAATCGATGCAGTCACGGCCCGGAGAAAGGAGGAGAGCGGGCCTTGTGTATGGGGGGCGGATCGGGGGCCAGAGGGCTGAGACAACTAGAAGTGCATCATTCACTGTTTCATTGGCTAACCTTCTACATTTTTCATCCCCTCCTTCCTGACATACCACCGCCATGCATTTCTCCCATCCATCCCCACTCTCTCACTCTCTTCCTCCTTCCTGCCTCCCTACCTCTCTTCACTTTCATCTTTCTTTTCTTTAATCTCTCCGTATACATGTGTGTCTGTTCACTACCTTTCTTCTTCCTTTCTTTCTTCCCTTTCGCTTCCTTCCTCTGTTCGTCTTCCCGTTCGTCTGTTTCTTTAATCTTTCTCTTTTGTTCTATTTTTCCTTCTCTACCTTTCACTATCCTTCAATCTCTCCTCTTCCTTTCTTCCTTTTTCCTTCCTTCCACTATCCTTCAATTTCTTTTTTCCTTCCTTTCTTTCCTCTTTCCCTTCCTCCCACTATCCTTCAATCTCTCTCTTCCCTTTTTTCCTTATTTTCTTTCCTCTCACTATTCTTCAAGCTCTCTTCTTCCTCTCTTCCAACTTTTCCTTCCTACCACTATCCTTCTTTCTCTCTTCTTTTCTTCTTCCTCCCCTCTTCAACCGTCCATCTGTTCGTTCTTTCCTCCTCCTCTTCATCCTTTATTTTCTTTTCTCTATATTCCTTTTTCCTTTCCTCATTCGTTCCTTGCCTTTTTCCTTTCTTTCCTCCCTCCCTTCACTCCCACATGCGTCTTCTTTCCTTCTCTTCATTTCCTCATTCATTTAATCGCGCTGTGCTCAGTTCAAAAATAATTCAATCATCAAACGTCTTATTTCATCTTTGTTGTGGTCGTCATCCTCCTCGTCTTCTTCATTATTATTATTATTGTTATTATTATTTTTATTATTATTATTATTTATAGTAGTAGATAGTAGTAGTAGTAGTTTTGTTGTTGTTGTTATTGTTGTTGTTGCTGTTTGTGTTGTGGTTGCAATAGTACAATTCTTCTTTACTACTACTTCGTTTCCTCCTCCTCCTCCTCCTCCTCCTCCTCCTCCTCCTCCTCCTCCTCCTCCTCCTCCTCCTCTTCTTTTCCTATTATTATTATTATTATTATTATTATTATTATTATTATTATTATTATTATTATTATTATTATCATTATTATTATTATTATTATCACCACCACCATCACCACCACCACCATCACCATCACTACCACCACCACCATCACTACCATAAGCAACACTGCCATCATTATCATTACTTATACCATCACTACTATCATATTATTATTACCACCACCTCCCCCACCACCACCACCACCACCACCATCATCCCCCTGAGTGGCGGCGCGGGCCCAGGTGCGATGGACAGACACCATAAAAGAGGGGAAAATAATTTTTGGAAAAGAACCGTCGGCAACAAATTTTAATGTCACGGGGGAAAAATTTATTATGTGTAAGGGAACCTCTGCGCAGGGAAAAATATATGGGGGAGAAAATTTATTACTCGTATGAATATTGGCTAAAAGGATAAGAGGAAATATTGGAACGTTAGACCCAACTTCAAGAGGAAGATATAAAAGAAAAAA
>NC_087162.1:4685000-4715000 GCF_035594125.1 Scylla paramamosain | reverse complement strand
TGGAGGGATGAAAGGAACACGATTCTCTCTCTCTCTCTCTCTCTCTCTCTCTCTCTCTCTCTCTCTCTCTCTCTCTCACACACACACACACACACACACATTGCAACTGACAAATTAAATAAAAAAAAAGTGTACAAAGGCCACACAAACATACCTAACTGGTCTACAAAAAGTATTCGCTTCACATTCAACCATTGCAGCCATTTCTCTAACAAACAGTTACTTCATCATCACAGGGAGAACACACAGCAGTATAACTATAAGCACACAAAAGCAAGTCTATGATGCTCCCAATAAAAAGTAAATAATAGTTACATCACTACCAACTACTACTACTACTACAATAATAATAATAATAATAATAATAATAATAATAATAATAAAATGCAACACTGCCTAACAACCTTGGAAATTAATACAACAGTGAACTGGAAACGTGGCTATTCACCTTTGCCCAGAGGCGTGGCACAGGTAGTGGAAGGAGTGGATGTGGAGGTGGAGGACAAGAGGTGATGCTGGGAGGTTAGTGGAGATGGTGGATGGACAGGTAAGCTTGTGGAAGAAGAGCATGAGGACAGGTAGGTGTACAGGATGAAGTGAGGTGCAAAGTGATGCTGGGAGAGGAGTGGTGTTAGTGGACAGGTAAGGAGGGGAAAGAGCAAGAAGAGGACAGGTGGTAGCAGAGAATGTGAGGAAGGAAAGGAGTCTCGGAAGGAGAGGAAGAGGAATGGAGATTGTGGGAAAGGAGTCTGGAAGGAGAGGAACAGTAGCAGACCGTGGAGAGGAAAACATGTAGAATTTGACGAAGTGAAAGGCAGTGAACAAATAGAGGAAGGTTCAGTGGTAGCAGGAGGTAGAAAGCCGCAGACCAGGCGAGTGAGCAACACTTCAGGCGAGTTAGAAGTAAGGCTATAGTAGTAGGGCATGGATAACCACCAAGGGAACACAAAGAAAAAACAAACACGAGCTGCTGGCCCTTACGAGACACTGTGCTAAAATAAAGTAAAGTACGAGTATTTAACCTAAAGTAAGAGACGTGCAAGACTCTAAAGGCGAGAGTTGGTAGTGAAGACGAGAAACACTGAGCCCTACACACTTTAATTCAACCCTCGGACGTATTACATTTAACTAACTTGCTGTTCACGTCACCGCTGGAGCTTTTGTAAGTAGAAACCCTGATGAACAGACAAACTTATCCTCCCTTTTTCCTCTCCCTCCGCCTCGTTCTCCTCTTCCTAAGTTGCATCTTGTCCCCAGCAACGTCCACTGCACAAGAAGCGCCCTCGTCCTCGTTCTCAGCTTCGTTTTCGCACCATGAGATTAAGGGAAGTAAAAATTTGGCCACCTTTTGCCTCGTTTGCGCCCCGAGCGTCAGCAACTCCGGCACTTCACTTAGACAGGGTGGGAGAGAGGGAGGGACGGACGGAGGGAGAGAGTGGGTGAGGGAAGACCGGGGGATTGGAGAGACGGAGAGAGGGAGGAAGGGAAAGAGAGGATGAGGGAAGAAGAGAGGGAGGGAAGCAAGAAAGCAAGGAAGAAATGACGGTAGGCAGGAGAAGGGAACGAAAGAACGGACAAAGGCAGGAATGGGTGAACGAGGGAAGGAAGAGAAAAAGAAAAAAGAAAGGAAAAAAAAAAAAAAAAAGGCAGCCAGGCACCAAATCAATCAAATAAGCAAGGAAGCAAGCAAACAAATGGCAGGAAAGCAGGCAGGCAGGCAGGCAGACAGGCAGGGAAGGAGGGAAGGCAGGCAGGCGGTAGGCAAGCAGGCACAGATGAAAAGAAACGCACACACGCGCACACAGGCTGATCAGGCCATGAAGAGCCGAGCATTATTTGTCCTTAATGATTATTCTTCTCTCCACGTTGATGAAATTTTTTGTTGCCTTGCTGATTAGTTTCACAGAGCAATATACACTTTTCTACCTGTTCTTTTCCCCAGGTAGTTATTGATTGCTTCCTTGTGTGTGTGTGTGTGTGTGTGTGTGTGTGTGTGTGTGTGTGTGTGTGTGTGTGTGTGTGTGTGTGTGTGTGTGTGTGTGTGTGTGGCCATTACTGCTAGTGGTGCTATTAGTGGATTAATCGCTGTTGTTGTGGCGCTGCTTGTGGCTGTAGAAGTCTTCCCCGAATTATTATTAGTCTCCCCTTTTATAACCGACGTGTTATTAAGATAATTACCTTGACTTACGCTTGGCCCCGTCACGTACATGGCTCCTATTATACTTACACACACACACACACACACACACACACACACACACACACGCACGCACACACACGCTACTGACTGCAACACACTAACAAGATACTTATTTCAAACTCTCTCTCTCATCAGGCGCGTCGACTTCTCTCTCCTCTTCCTCCTACCGCAGCTTTCCTTGCACTTGGTCGTATTATTAATTTATCCTCCGTAAAACCCGCAGCATCCAGTGGTTTTATGGGAGTCTGTGTTTGCGCTGAATCACACGTTTTTTTGTTTACTTTCAGACTATTGTGTGCGCAGGTTTTGTGGGAGGTAAATATCTGATGTCATTAATTCCTCCTTCGCGAACAGTGACGATATTCTCCTGAAAACTCCTTGTGTGTTATTTGACTTGAGTGTGGATGGAGATGAAGAAGGAAGGAGAATGGTCAGTGAAGGAAGGAGTAAGAAGGTGGAATAGGTGGAAAGGGCGTGGCGTGGAGAGGGTACCAGAGGATGCTGAAGGAATGTGAATATAAAAGAGAGGAGGAGGTAAATGCAGGGTGAAGGAAGGAAAGGAAGGAGAGAGAGGACGATGAGTGAATGCAAATAGGAAGAACTCGGGTGAGGGAGGAAATGAAGGGGAAAAGGGTGATAATGGAGGAAGAAAGGGAATAGGGAGAAGGAAGGTGGGAAAAGGGGAGAATGGGAGGAGGGGAGGAAGGGAAACTGGAGGTGTAATTCTATGAAGGGAGTGAGAAAAGGCGTGTGAAAGGTGAAAGAAATCTAATTAAGTGTTACCTGTACGAGTGAAAGGGTTTAGTTGTTACGTTCAGCGAGGATGGAAACTTTTATATAGAACTATTTTTATTTGGCGATGATAGTTGCTCGCAGACTCGCTCTCTTACTGAAAAGCGAGTGTGTAGTTTTACCTTCGGATTTATTAACGTATCCTCTTATGTATATCCTTGGATTGCCTGTCGCTTTACTCATCCCGATGGCCTACATTCCTATTTCACTTTGCCTGAATAATTCCAATGCTCGATTTTCCTGCTTCCTTCTGACCGGACTGGCTTATGTAACTGTCTTTTCCTTGAATAAACTCTTTCTGTGATCTTACTGTCCGGGTTCACTTCCCTGCTTACTTTCACTGTTCAAGGTTGCTGCACTGCTTGAGTTTATTTCTTATCTTACCTTCGTTTCAGTGTTCGATTTCATTTCACTCTTCGGTTCTACTTCACTGCTTATTGTTTAAATCACTACTTAAGCTCACTTCGCTTTACGTCACTGTTCGGTTAGATTTCATTGCTTCATTTCACTTCACTGTTCAACTTCATTTCACTGTTCGACTTACTGTTCTATTTCTCATTGTTCATTTAACTTAGTTCCCCGTCTTAACTTGATTTCTATACCTCACTCCTCGACTTCACAGCTTGACTTCACAGCAGGACATCGCTTCTCGAATTCACTCCACTGCTACACTTTACTACTGTACCTCACTTCACTGCTTGACTTCTCTTAATGCCGCTCTTTAACTTCACTCCACTTCTTTACTTTGTTCGTCCTTCATACTCGAGTTCACTGATACAACTTCCTACGGTAACTTCTCATTTCACCACCTCACATCCTAACTTCACTTCACTGCCCGACTTTCCCTAGCTATTTTTCCTTCCTGATTGCTTGCATTACTGAATCGCCTTTTCCTTGGCTACGCTGCTTTCCCTCATTATTTGCCCGGGTGTTTTTCCTCCTCTACTTATTAACTTTGGAGGAGGAGGAAAAAATTGCTCTCCTTACTGTTTGCGTTCTCGTCTTTTGTCTCGCCAAGAACGTTCATTAATCACTTTTCCTACTTACTGCATCGTTCTCTTGGTTCATTTACGTCTTTGTTTAATTTTCCACTTATTCCTTCTCCTCCTCCTCCTCCTCCTCCTCCTCCTCCTCTTCGTCCTGCTACTTCTCCTCTTCCTCTTCCACCTCGTCCTCCTCCTTTTCTTCCTAGTCCTCCTCCCTTCTGTTTTTTCTTCTACTGCTTCTGTTTTTTTCTTTCCTTCTGCTCCTCTTCCTCTTCCTCTTTTCTTCTTCTCCTCTTCCCTCTTTTTCTTTTCCTTTTCTTCCTCTTCTCTCCTTCTTCTCCTCCTCTTCCTTCTTCTTCTTCTTCTTCTTCTCCTCCTCCTCTTCCTCCTCCTCTCATCTTCCTCCTCTTTTTCTTCCTCCTCCTCCTTCCTCTGCTCCTACTCTTCCTCATTTTCTTCTCCTCCTCCTCTACCTCCTCCTCCTCATCTTCCTCTTCCTCCTCTTCTTCTTCTCCTCCTCCTCCTTTTTTTTGCTTCTGCTCCTACTCATTCTCATTTTCTTTCTTGCTCCTCCCCCTCCTCCTCCTCATTCCCCTTTTTCTCGCCCTGCTCCTGCTCCTCCTCCTCCTCCTCCTGTTTCTTCCTCCTTTCCAATTCGCTATTTTCCTTACCTCACCTGCTGACCACTCCTCTTCTTCCTCTTCCTCCTCCTCTTCCTCCTCCTCCTCTTCTCCTCTTCTTCCTCCTCCTCCTCTTTTTTCTTCTGCTGCTCTTACTCATTCTCATTTTCTTTCTTCCTCCTCTCCCTCCTCCTCCTCATTCTCCTTCTTCTCGCCCTGCTTGCCCTGCTCCTCCTCCTCCTCCTCCTCCTTCTGCTGTTTCTTCCTCCTTTCCAATTCGCTATTTTCCTTCCTCACCTGCTGACCACTCCTCCTCCTTCTCCTCCTTCTCCTCCTCCTCCTCCTCTTGGCCATCTGTCTTCCCCTGTCACCTCTTCCCCCACTTTCCCATTCCCCTGGACTCTCACTCCCTCCCCCTCCCGAGTAGCCCTCTTTCCTCTGCTTCTTCGCTCTAATTAGAAGAATTAACTTTTGAATTGAGGTTTTCGCGCGCGTCTCATTAGTGCTGAAGAAAAGGCATTAGTTTCCCCCTAACTCTCTTTCCCTTTTCGAGTCAATTTTTCCCCACCCATTTTCTCTATTTTTTTTTCTATTTTTCTTTTCTTTTTTATTTTAGTTCCGGGTGTTCTATTTTTCTTTGTCTCAGTTTTTTTTTTTTTTCGTATATCGTTTTTCTTTTTTTTTATTTCTCGTAAAGTGAAGCTCAGGGTCTCTCTCTCTCTCTCTCTCTCTCTCTCTCTCTCTCTCTCTCTCTCTCTCTCTCTCTCTCTCTCTCATTGTTTCTTCATATTTACAACTCTCTCTTTGTTGCACTTCACTCTTCCTACTTCCCTAATATTTTTACTTAAATTTATGTTGCCCGTTGTTTGTTTCATTATTTCCTTCCTACTTTCTCTCGTAAAATCTATGTGGACTTATGTTTTCGGTGTCTTCATTTCGTGTTCCTTCTCTTGCATTCCTTTCAGTTTCTTATGTTTTATTTCTTAATTTTATATTCAGGTTTTAGTTAATAATTTACGCCCAGCTCTTCATTTCTGCTTATTTATTTATTTATTTATTTATTTATTTATTTACTCCCAAGTTTTGATTTTGTGTCATTTCTAACCCTTTCACTTCTAGTACATCATTTCTTAATTACTTATCACTATGAGACATCTTTAATCGTTCTACAGCCACCTGCAATCATTAAACTAACTACAAATTGTAAAAAAAAAATATATATATATATATATATATATATATATATATATATATATATATATATATATATATATATATATATATATATATATATATATATATATATATATATATATATATATATATATATATATATATATATATATATATATATATATATATATATATATATACCTTTTAATCCCCCCTTCATTCTTGTAGATGCTTATAAAGATTTCATGCATTACCTCTAGTGCTGTTAATTGTTTCATAGTTAGACAATGGATAGACATTTTCATATGTATTTTTTTGGCTGTCCCCTCCGCCCCCCCCCCCTCTCTCAGTATACTATTTCATTCCAGTCATTACTAACTTTACTTTTACACATTTACCCTTGGACAAACGATTTAGAGAGAGAGAGAGAGAGAGAGAGAGAGAGAGAGAGAGAGAGAGAGAGAGAGAGAGAGAGAGAGAGAGAGAGAGAGAGAGAGAGAGAGAGAGAGAGAGAGAGACAGAGAGAGAGAGAGAGAAAATGACCTCACACCAGCCTGGAGTTAGTGTTAGTCGTCCTGTGAAGGTAATGCGTCTCTTTTCGCACTTGATCAATACTAGGAGAGAGAGAGAGAGAGAGAGAGAGAGAGAGAGAGAGAGAGAGAGAGAGAGAGAGAGAGAGAGAGAGAGAGAGAGAGAGAGAGAGAGAGAGAGAGAGAGAATTTCCTCCATCCTCCCTCTCTCTCTCTCTCTCTCTCTCTCTCTCTCTCTCTCTCTCTCTCTCTCTCTCTCTCTCTCTCTCAATTACGGTTCCCCAGCCGGATATGTTTCAAGAAATTTACCTTCATATTTGCGACTTTAGGTAAATTTCTCTTCATTAATCTGAGTTATTTTTCAATTAATAGACGCGTTTCCTTTCTTTATAATTATGATGTGTTTTTTTTTTCGTTGTTGCATTGATTCGTTTTCTAATTTCGTGTGACATATGTGGCGGTATTTTGTCCAATTTCAAGGGTTTTATTCGTATTAACTTGGGTCATAGTGTGATTTGACGAAACTTCCTTTTTTTTTGTGTGTGTTTCTTATTTTTTTCCACACTAAGAGTAATTTTTATTCGTGCTATTTAAGTTATTAAGATAATTTCGACCACTTGAGTTACTGTTTCGGCGGAAGAGTATCGTAAAATTCCTGGAACTAAATTGTCCTTCGTTTTGAAAATCTTGTTGCATTTTTAGTCAAAGTTATTATTGAGTTACATAATTTGTCTTTTTATATGTCAAGGAGGTTAGTCAAGGGAAGAGAGAGAGAGAGAGAGAGAGAGAGAGAGAGAGAGAGAGAGAGAGAGAGAGAGAGAGAGAGAGAGAGAGAGAGAGAGAGAGAGAGAGAGAGAGAGAGAGAGAGAAAAGTCCGCTAAACTGTCACACACACACACACACACACACACACACACACACACACACACACACACAAAGAAGCTTAATAGTTAAGTAACCTTGGTATAGTAACCTTGGTGACTGAAGGTAATTGAAAGTAATTGCTGAGTATATATTCATGTCGTACAGCTTACTAGTCACGTACCATTCAATTAGTGTACTTCTTTTCCAGGTATCTCGCACTTACCTGTTCTTCCAGTAACGCTGTACACTTCCTTCATCAGTAAGTACCCACTATTTCACTTCACCCACTCTACTATTCATGTCTTCTGTGGAGTGTGACGTAGCATCTCTCACATTTTTCTTTTATTCATACGAATGGCGCACCCGGGCACCCAACACACCAGGGGGAAAAAATAGTAGCAGGAAGGGAGGGAAAAGTTCTCGCTAGGTGCTCCACATGAGAGGGGAAAAGAAAAAAAAAAACACAGGAGTTATGTTTGCTATTCTGCTGCACCTTGCTACTCTCCACGCCTACACTGCTCTGCTCACCTGTCCTGCCTTTATTTAACTTGGATTATTTCACTTGGATTAACCACGCCACCTTTGCATTTAACGAAATCTCTCATTTATGGTTCAGTAGACTATTACGATAAGTGTAAATATATCGTAACAGTTTGTCCATGCATTATGATAATTGATAATAAAATACAGCGATCTACTTGCCCATCAATCAGTCAAAAGGTTAGTCAGTCTATATGCTTATGTATGTATGCATGTATCTATCTATGTATGTAGGTATCTATCTATCTACCTATCTATTTACCTACATATCCATCCATCATCATTCTCCTTCCCCTCTTTTCTTTTTATCTCCTCATGCTTCTCATTGCCATCATATTCACCGTTTTGCAGACCGAAATAGCTGCTCATTTTTCCTTCATTATCTTACTTTCCATCTATTCACTTTATCTTCTCTGCACATCTTAATTCACCCATTGTTTACTTCCGCCGCGCGCCTCACACGGTCCATGATTCACGTCTGTGATATATTTCACGCTCGAGGAAGAGCCTGAACCGCTTCATAATCCTCTTCCGACGCCAACACAAACTCTTTTACACGTTTTTCCTTCAGTAATCTTACCTAATGCTTTGATATCTCATCTACTCTTGAGCTGCTGCTTCCGCCTGTGTTTGCACGAGACTCTGATTGCCCTTGTGTGTGTGTGTGTGTGTGTGTGTGTGTGTGTGTGTGTGTGTGTGTGTGTGTGTGTGTGTGTGTGTGTGTGTGTGTCAAATCCTCCACGTTTACATATAGAGTGAGGTCCATGTGCGGATTCCATTCCAATCAATCTTTCATCTCTACCGCCGCTAAAAGTACTGGCGCAAGTCCATCTACAAAAGAACTGCTAATCCTCTTACGGTCAATGGACTAGTTAAGTGTGGATTTTTCCCAGTAATAAAAAAAAAAGAAAAAAAGTAAAAAAAAAAAAAAGTGGGCTTTTTAATGTACTGAATTTTCTTTTGATGTGATTTACTTTACAAACCAAAGTAAATGCAGGAAAAAAAGGCTCTGAAAATTGCAGAAAAATGAACAGATGGCAGGTCGTGGGTGGAGGGCTGTGACGTAATAACAAAGAGGTCCGGTGAGCGCCGCCTAGTGCAAGGTAGACTACAAAAGGGCATTGGTATTTCGTTCCATGATGCGAGAGTAACAATGACCACATCCGAAAAAAAAAATATATATATATATATATATATATATATATATATATATATATATATATATATATATATATATATATATATATATATATATCACCTGCGTGCCTAAAGACAAAACTATAAGGAAGCTGTGGTGGCGTGCAGCATCCCATTGCCACAGACACCTCGCATTGCTGTCAATATTAATATTAGTAATATTAACTGTTATATTATGTGGCGGGTGCAGTTAAACTAAATATAAGGAAATGAATATCACAGTAAACCACTGGATTCATCATGTGTACATATTATGCGTTTCCTTAGTAATTACCGAGTATTACAGCTGTTTATTAACCATAACATTATCTTGGTGATATCGGTAATGTAAGTCGCATTTCAATGTCTAGAAACACCAAATCACCAAGAGAGCCGCTCCAAAGTAACGTTAACACCTGAAATGTAAATAAAATGCAGTTGACCGCTATTAATGTACACAATATTCTAACAATTTACCTGCCAAGTCTCCAACAATCTTAGGAGAACCAGCATATTAAGTGTCGCATGGACCACTGACAATAACAGCTGTAAATGAAGGAAATCTAGCCTACAAGGTGCAGTGGAGCGGGCAAACAACAAATCAGCCTGTATGGTTAGTGACGTCACAGGGGAGGATGTACCTTCCCCGGCGTCGTGATAATTTTCAAATGTGATAGCCTGTTTTTCAGAAATTTCAAAACGCATAAAAAATGTAATGATATTTCAATGATTACTAGCGTCTACTTTATTATCTTGTGTGATTTCTACACTACCTGGAACCAGTTCATTGAACTTTCTATGTATGTGCATACCTACGTTCTCTCTCTCTCTCTCTGTCTGTCTGTCTGTCTGTCTGTCTGTCTGTCTGTAATAATAATAATAATAATAATAAACGGTTTATTATTTAGGCAGTTGACAAACTGAAAATGTACATAGGGGATGGGGAAAAACTTAACATTAATCCTAACGGTAAGACTAATCTAGGAGGGAAATACTATCGATTGATGGCTCGCACCATGGTGGGAATCGCACTGAGTCTGTACCGGTCCGTGCGCGGCGCCTTCAGGGGCGTTATTTTGTTGTGGTGTCTGGTGGCACGGACAGGGCGAGGCGCGTCGGGCGGCAGTCTGTCTGTCTGTCTGTCTGTCTGTCTGTCTGTCTGTCTGTCTGTCTGTCTGTCTGTCTGTGTCTCTCTCTCTCTCTCTCTCTCTCTCTCTCTCTCTCTCTCTCTCTCTCTCTCTCTCTCTCTCTCTCTCTCTCTCTCTCTCTCTCTCTCTCTCTCTCTCTCTCTCTCTCTCTCTCTCTCTCTCTCTCTCTCTCTCTCTCTCTCTCTCTCTGTCTGTCTGTCTCTCTCTCTCTCTCTCTCTCTCTCTCTCTCTCTGTCTCTCTCTCTCTCTCTCTCTCTCTCTCTCTCTCTCTCTCTCTCTCTCTCTCTCTCTCTCTCTCTCTCTCTCTCTCTCTCTCTCTCTCTCTCTCTCTCTCTCTCTCTCTCTCAAAATTGCAGACACAGAAATAAACCTCTTATTTTATTAATGGTTTCTTTTTTTGTTTTTGTATTTTTATTTATATATTTTTATTTCGCCTGGCGTGCTGGAATGCTTACGACCTTGATGCACTGAATTACTTCTGGGTGACATTTACACGACCTTCCAGCGCTTTTGGCTTTGAATGTCACAGCGAATTTGGATTTTCAACTTGTTTGTTAGTTTTAACTTTACTCGGAGCACAAACCTAATCAAACTCATCATGATTTGCTTTGTTAAGATATTTTTCTTCTTTTACTTTTACACTACCAATCTGTGTCTGTTGTGCCGCACTGCTCTTTGTCTACCCGCCTTGTTATTCATTTGTCCCTTTAAATGACTAATTTTCGCTCTCGTCACTGTAATTCTGCTGTATCTACTGTTGTCTTATTAAAATTACCTAAATATTCACGCCCTAATCACTCTCCTCCTGCTGTAATTATCCTAGCTATTTTCAAGTCTCTTTAAACTTATCTTTTTGCTCTGATTCCTATTCTACTTGTTCTTGTTCTTCCGTACTTTACCTCATTTCTTCTATAAAGACGGGGAAACCAGGAGAGGAGGAGGCGTCGCGTTATACGTTAAAGACATTACAGTGTTGTATTAAAAGTAGAATTAAAACAGATAGCAAAACAGAGTCGATATGGGAAGGATCACAGTCAGTAGTACTGGGTGTAGTGTACAGGCCAACAAATAGTACAAAGGAAATTAACACTTCACTATGGCAGGAAATAAATAGAGCAGGCAGGTACAGTCAGGTATGTGTGGTAGATTTTAATTTTAGGAATATCGATTGGAGCCTGATGGTGAGTAACGAGGAAGCACAGGAATTTCTTAAGGTAATTCAGAATATTTTTTTAAACAGGTAATCGTAGAACCACCAACGGGGAACAATATTTTAAATTTAATTCTAACTAACAAGGAGGAAGCAGTCATGCAGATGGAGGTTGGAGGACAGCTAGGTAACAGTGACCATTGGAAAATTAGATACAAATTAAAATGGGAGAAAAATTTTAGAAACAAAAACATTAGTAAAATACATGACTTTAGGACAGCAGATTTTGAGGGATTAAAAAGTACCTCAAAGGAGTTGACTGGCAACGGACGCAGGGTGTGGTCAGGTCCGAGACGGAGTTGAGAGAGGTAAGGCAGGATGGGAGAGGTGAGGGGAGATGGTGTGTGAGGGTGTAGGGCAAGAAGAGGGAAGAAGTGTAAGGAAGGGTCGAAGGAGGGACAGAGGGGGAGATATGTGTGGGTATGTTGGAGGGTCAGGTCATGCTGAGATGGGAGAGGCGAGGTCGTGGCGAGTAGATGAGGGAGTGGAGAGGATGGAAGGGGCCGAGATGAGAGGATTAGGTGAAGTAAGTGTGGAGAGTTGTCTAAATATTTCGCAGATAGATTGCATAGAATACAATTAGCAAACATCCCGTATAGACCAATAAGATCACAAAAAAATAACCCTAAATGGATGACTGTTAAGATAAAACACTATAGAAGACGGAAGAGAACTATATATGAGATTAAAGGCAAGGGAAGAGATAGCCAGCCAGGCGAAGACGGACCCCAAGGGATTTATTTTATCAGGTGTACAGGACAAAGAATAAAGAAACTATAGGTCCATTAAAGACAGCAGATGGGGAGCTGGTTGGTTCTGGGAGGAGATTAGTAAAATTATGAATGAGTATTGTTTAACTGAATTCACCCAGGAAAACATGCAGGATATGCCGAATAGTGAATAGAGATGTTTAGAGCAGCTGAGGATGAAAAGCGGACATATTACCATAACTAAGGAGATAGTGGAACAGGAGATAGATAGGTAAAAAAAAAAATTCAAGACACCAGGACCGGATGAAATATATCCCAGAGTACTTAAGGAATGCAAAGAAGTCACTAGTGAGCCGCTACTTTGTCTTTAGGAAATCACTTGAGTCAGGTGAGGTACCAGTAATGTGGTATAAGAGTTATAAAAAGAGGGACCTAGAAAAATTCTTAGGATGAGCAAACAGGACAGAACAAGAAATAGCGGGTTCAAGCTTGAAAAATTTAGGTTTAAGAAAGAGATAGAAAGAAACTGGTTCTCAAATAGAGTGGTAGATGAATGGAACGGACTCGGTAATCAAGTTGTTCGTGCTAAGACATTAGGGAGCTTTGAGAGAAGATTAGACGGATTTATGGATGGGCATGATAGGTGGAAATAGGTAGTTATATTTCATACAGGGGCTGTCACGTGTAGGTCTGGTGGCTTCTTGCAGCTTTCCTTATTTCTTATTTTCTTATGTTCTTAGTTTCCACACCCCCTTCCCCTCTCCCTCTCTCTCTCTCTCTCTCTCTCTCTCTCTCTCTCTCTCTCTCTCTCTCTCTCTGCCCTCCTCGTCATCTTACTGCTGCATCTATCGTCCTGCACACCTATCAGTCTCCCAAGCTTCAATCTGTTTTCCTGCCCTTTATCCATTTTCATCTTTCCTACTTCACATTTATTCTATTTTTTTTCCGTGTGTGTGTGTGTGTGTGTGTGTGTGTGTGTGTGTGTGTGTGTGTGTGTGTGTGTGTGTGTGTGTGTGTGTGTGTGTGTGTGTGTGTCTGCTCTTCTTTTGCTATTTATTGTCTTCTTGAATAAAAGTCTCCCAAACCTACTCGTCTAATGTTTTCTTAGACTGTCCTCTTTCAAGTTTCCTTCTTTGTGAACATTCTGGCACTGTTTCTCCATGCTGACACTACTTCCCTTTCCTGCTAATCTACTCTGCATTTTCTACCTTATAAATCTACCCAGTCCGTTATCCTGAATTTTATCGACTTTCATCCACTAATACGAGTACACTCCGGCTCTCCTTTCCCGGTCCTGTTATTAATCGTCTTCCTTACGTCCTGTCCTTCCATTTCCTATCCGTTCTACTCAGCCTCCCCACCTTTCTACTTACTCTCTCTGCGCCCTCCTGCGGGTCGCCTAAGGTCACCCCTCCAGCCACTCTTCAAACGAAACCTCAAGGGCCCAGTTCCCTTTCCATGTCCCTCTTACAGCTGTCCGCTCCCTCGTACCCTTTAGACCTCGCTGTCTCTCCTACTCTCTCTCTCTCTCTCTCTCTCTCTCTCTCTCTCTCTCTCTCTCTCTCTCTCTCTCTCTCTCTCTGATTGCCATGTGAAAGACTGCCATCGGTTACTCCACTAATATTTCCTTTCGCACAGTCACTTCATCTATTCACAGTTTTCAGGTGGATTTTCAGCTTGTTTTCTCCGTAGCGTGTTCCAGTCTGCGATATTGGTGTTTATCATTATTATCATTATTATTTTTTTTTTTCATTTTGACGGTGTGTGTTGACGATCGGAGGTGTTGACACTGTGAGGTGATGTGGCTTCTGTCTGGTATGATGATGATGATGATCTGTGGAAAGTTGGTATCTTTCTTTCTTATAAGGTATTGAGGTGTGTGTAAAGGATCGATTCTGCAGCACTGTGAACATAAGAACATGGTGAAAATAAGGGAAGCTACAACACATCACTAAGCTTACACGTGGGCAGTCCTTGTATTAAAATATACCCACCTGTCATTCCTGTCCTTAAATCTATCTACGTAATCGTCCACTAACAACCTAGTTACTGAGTCTTTTCTAATCATCTTTCAATTTATGAGTATGACGTGTGTGTGTGTGGTGGTACATATATGGTGAGAGAGAGAGAGAGAGAGAGAGAGAGAGAGAGAGAGAGAGAGAGAGAGAGAGAGAGAGAGAGAGAGAGAGAGAGAGAGAGAGAGAGAGAGAGAGAGAGAGAGAGAGAGAGAGAGAGAGAGAGAGAGAGAGAGAGAGAGAGAGAGAGAGAGAGAGAGAGAGAGAGAGAGAGAGAGAGAGAGAGAGAGAGAGAGAGAGAGAGAGCTACAAACATCTATTGAGTGCCTCAGATAATGTATTCACAGAGTCATGGCATTACGTTATGGAGGATGTTAGCAAAGCGAGATGGCGAGGAGGGCGTGTTGGGCATTGGAGTGGTGCAAGTGAATAGCGTGGAGTGATGGCAGGGCAGCGGTGGCGAGGCGGAGGCAACAGACGGCGGCCACAACGAGGACCATCTCAGTGGCGAAAGTAATAACGATGCAATGGAGAAGCAATTTGCAGTATTGATCGAGGGATGAGTGGGTAGCGGAGTGTTTGTGGGGATGGTTGTGGCTGTGTTTGTTAACTGGAGGAGGAGGAGGGAAGCGGAAATAGTACTACCAGGAAATGGAATAGGAAGAGAGCCGAAGAGGACGAGGAGGAGGAGGAGGAGGAGGAGGAAATGGCGGAGGAGGAGAAAATGGAAGTAGAAGAAACATGGTAAATGAGAAAACGCTGGCCAGAGTATTAAAAAAAAAAATAGAGAGAGAGAGAGAGAGAGAGAGAGGAGAAGGAGGAAGTGGTTATCTGAGTAGTCTGGGTGAATTGTGAGGTCAGTTCGAGATGAGAGAGGAGACATGTAGTGAGGGAAAAGGGCAAGAGGGAGGAAGGAGGGAGGGAGGCACACAGGAAAGGAGGTATCTCGATGGAGGGAAGGAAGGAGAGTAGTGGAAGTAAGTGAAGGGAGAGGGCAGGGGTGTGGTGGATGGAGGGTAGGAGAAAGAGGAGGAAAAAAGGAGACACATGGAGGAAAAAGAAGGGAAGGGAAGGAGTGGAAGTCTTATCGAGCTTGTGGCATGTTTATGTACAGGTGATGGAGGTGGAAGAATGGAAGGGCGTCCTTTACGTGTCCTTCTTGAGTCCACTGGCCCTAATTCACTCCACTCCACCGCCAGTACTTTCCAAGCCTCTCTCTCCTCTCCTCCTCTTAACATCCTCTCCCCTTCACTCCCATTTCCTAAACCACTAATTCTTGCAGCTTTTCTCTTCCCCTCTTCCCCTCTTCCATCTCTTCCACTACCACCTCCACTTGATCTTTTATCTTTCCTTCCACTCACTCTCAGCCGTGTTCTCCTTTTCTCCTACTCCTTCCATTTCCTAAACCACTAATTCTTGTTCTTTCTTTTTCTCTTTTCATCTTCACCGTTACTCTCAGCATACCTTTATTTTTTCCTTCCATTCATTCTCACTTGCGCTCTCCTTTTTTCTTTACTGCCAGAATCCTGCTATCCTTCTGTTCCTCATCTTTATCTTAACCATCTATCATTTCCTGTCTCTTTTCTCTTCCACTTGCATTTACACGTTTTGAAATCCTTCCTCCACCTGCCTCTCTCAAACTCTCCTTGTTCCACCTCCACTCTGTCAACATAGTTCCATAACCCTTTCTCCACCCATTCTTCTCCCCCTCCATCTCTTTTTCTTTCATTTTTCTCAACACAGCCCTTCGAATCTCTCTCTCTCTCCATCTATACTTTCATCTATCTCACCTTCTCTGTTCTCTCAACACTACCTTCTAAGACACCCCACCAATCTCTCTCTCTCTGTCTCTCTCTCTCTCTTCCTTTCTCCATCCTTTCTTCTCTCCACTCTCTCAACCACCTTTTGAATCCTGTTCTCCATTTACTACTTTCTTTCTTCAACTACCATTTTTTCTCTTCTATTCACTCAACATTAATTTCTAAGACATCCCACATTTCTCTTCCTCTCTCCATCCTTTTTTTTTTTCCTTCCGTCTCTCCCCTCTCAACCACATTTTGAATCCTTATCTTCATGTACTCTTTCTCTTCCTCTTTTATTCATTCAACATTACTCTCAAAGTCATCCCCACCATTCTCTCTCTCTCTCTCTCTCTCTCTCTCTCTCTCTCTCTCTCTCTCTCTCTCTCTCATTCTTTCTTTTCTCGATCTCTTTTCCCTCAACAAAACCTTCTTAATCCTACCCTTTCCATATATTCCTTATCTTCTTAGACATCCTCCCATCTGTCCCCCTCTCTCTCCACCCTTTCTTCTCTCCCTCCATCTCTTCTCCCTCAACCATCTCCTTAGACCTTCCGTCCATTCGCCTCTCCCTCCCTCTCCCTCACTCTCCATCAGTCCCATTAGTGTCCCCTTCCCCCTTCCACCGTACGTCCCTATTAGCCACACCAAATCTGCCAGCGCGTCTGTTCTCCTCTATCGCCACCACTGTCGTCCCCCCAACCACCTAATCCTGTCACGACCCTCATTAATAGCAGTGGGGACTCAGCCTCTTCATCCTCACGTCGGAAGCCACCAACTACCACTATTACCGGCAACTCACAGCATCTCATTACTCGGGGTTGTTCGGCAGTTTCCATCACGTAGTTGTATTCCAGTGGTTGTGATGTTTTAATGGTCTTTCTTTACTTTGATATCCGTAATATATGTAAATGGTGAAAGCTTCTGGTTTTCAGTGGCGTAAAGACAGGGGTGTTTTTTTTTATTGCCTCTGTGGGTTTAAGTATACGGTACAGGAAAGGGAAGAACTGGGAAAGGGGAAAGGGGATGTTAAGATGATAATTTACCTACCGCAGTGGAATGTATAGAATATGGCCAAGGGAAAATAGTGCAGGGAGAAAAAAATACAAGGAAAAAAAGTGCTGGCACAAAATGGTAAAGGAAAAACGGAACAAGGAATATGAAGCAGGAAGGAAAGGGACGGGAAAATATAGCACAGGAATATGTTGTACAGGAAAATATGATACAGGAAAATTATACTAGAAAAAATAAAGAGGAAGGAAATTAATGACAAGAAGATACGTATAGTGAACAGCAATGTCAAAGGTATGATGGTCAGTATCATCCTAAATTTCCTTCACTATCATCAATCTAATAACAGCAGTATATTAGAAAAATGCTCCCCTGCTTAACCATTTGCTATCGTGTTTGTTAATACTTTAACTGTAACAACCCTTTCTGAGCACACTTAACTCCTCATATAATTTACATTTATATGCTATTAATCATCATAAAAGCACAACGTTGCATTACAGTTGTGAGTGTAATGTAAGATAGCAACAATAGAAGTACAACAATCCTGCCTACAGTAGTGGAGGCAGCAACAACAACAGTAATACAACGGCAATGCACCTTCACTTCCCTGATTCATCCATGAAACACGTGCAAATACAACATGCAACACTCACCAGTCTGTGGCGCCCTAAGGTGTCAACGCGAAGGGGCAAAAGTGTTCATAGGTGTAACACAAGAGTGCAAGTATACTGGTGCTATATCACGGACAGACTGACGGTTCCTCACTCCTCCCTGAACTATCTCTGCTGTTCGCCGCCAGAGTGCAGCACGTACGTGACGCATCTAAACAAGCTAGTTAACAGTCCCCTTTTCAACCAACGCATACTGCATTAAACATGTTATCATACTAATAATACATTGATGGAATAAATACAATACAATAGTTAAAAATAGTATTGCGTTAAAATCAGACTACTACAAATTCACTGTATGCCAAAACAGACAAACAAATAATATCACAGTACAAGGAGCGAGCTAGCTTAGTCAGACAACCAGGTGTTACACTAATCTAACCTGACAACGTAACCTAACTTAGTATGGAATTTCTTCGTGATCATAAGTACGAGTACGTGACATTTTGAAGCAACATTTTTCTTGTGCCAAATTTTCTGTGACAATTTTCCTGAGACATTTATTCTTATGCTTTTATTTGTTTATTTACTTACTTATTTACTTATTTAACACCTCGGCACCTAGAGAGAGAGAGACGCGGATTCACTGATTCACTGAACAGGTCGCTGCTGACTCGCTGTTTCGTGTCGATGGTTCGCTCTGCTTTGAGTACGATCCGCGTAATCCTGAAAGCAAAGGCATATTTAAATAGCGTCTGTGTGCGCTGAAGGTTATTTTACTTTTTTATTACCTTCTCTGCAGCACGTATCGCCGGAGGCACTCAAGTCTCGGCAGGAAAAAAACTTGTTACTCCTGTTTTTAGTGTTCAAGTATAAGCCTCGTTAAAGAGGATTTGGCGCTGACTGTTTTATATCATACTTGCATGGTTTAAAGAGTAATCTTACACATTTACGTCTTTTCCTGTGTTTTGAATGGCGAAAATTTGTACGTGCAGTCAGTGAGTCACCCTCTGACTGCTCCGGCTCACCTTCCATCAAGCAAAGCTTGTGACTCAAGTTCAGGGTGTGACTTCCAAACACGCCAGTGACAGCTGGAGAAGTGACGTGGTAACTCAAACCGTTTAGTGACTGTAGGTGTTTTTCTGTTCCGTCAAGTGATGAAGGAGTGCTTCAGTTATTCACGTCCTGACGTCATCAGCAGTCAAGGGTTCAGCACCTCCCTTGTCTCGTCG
This sequence comes from Scylla paramamosain, assembly GCF_035594125.1. Lineage (NCBI taxonomy): Eukaryota > Metazoa > Arthropoda > Malacostraca > Decapoda > Portunidae > Scylla > Scylla paramamosain. Next base: position 4,696,380 of record NC_087162.1, on the reverse strand, counting down.
ATAAATACTGGAACTCTGTGAAGAACTGTGCAGTCGTGGTGAAAACAATGCATGTGTTCACAGCTTCAGTCACTCCCAGGTGTGTTCGTTAGTACAGCAGGTGATGGGTGGTTCGATGCAGTGTTGTCTGGGTCACGTGTGATTGTTTTGGTTCTCAACCGATGCAGAGACATGTAGTAGTAGTGTAGTTTAGAATGACTTATTTGGAATTATTTGTGGTTGTGTTTGCGTGACACGCGCATCATTCATGTACGACTGTAGGTAACTATGCAACGCCTGAGTGCGCACCTACAGACAGACAGACACACAAGGAGACAGTGAGGTCGTGTGCCTTACAAAGAATGACCTGTTTTCCGCTGCTTGTAATTCCCTTTACGTGCTACGGACACCATTCAAGCGCGGCTGTAACTATACGAGTACAACGCCCGCCTCACAGCACAGTGCAGCACAGCGCAGCACAGCGTCTCCCTAATGAGACGAGCTGCATCTCAGGAAGAAAGAAACCCTCGCACGTCAACAAAACGCCTGAACGCGGCGTGGGCGGCGGCAGGAAGGATTCTTTTTCATTTCAGAAACAAACGCGTCCTGAGGAATGAGAAAGTAAAATGAAGGGTTGAGAAATGTTGACTCGTAGTTAAATAAAACAGGATGAATGCGCCTAAACAAAGCTGGGCGGGACGCTTTTGACTCGCGCAGGGAGCAAAGCGTGCCGGGGATGCCGGGCTGACTGGAGGAGCCGCGGGTGCTGGAGGAGTCAGAGAGTGTATCACCTCACTGACACACGCTGCTTAGGGGAAGGCAACACTAGCACGGCTCTCTGGAATGGACTGTCAGGGCGTAGAAGAGCGTGGCCGAGGATGTATTGCTGTGCTGTGCTGTGCTGTGCTGTGCTGTGCTGTACTGTACTGGCCTGTGCTGTGCTGCCGTGTCTGTAGGGAGAGGTGTATCAACTCTAGTGACACAAGGTGCATCCTCGCTGCAGTCGTGTGTTAATGTCTCTCCCTCACAAGACTGAAAAGCTTCATTCTTGTCGGTGGTTGGCAAAGTCCGTCTTCTAGCCTCTTGTGATGTGACCAGACAGCCAGCTAACCGTCAGTGGTTCCATTTTTTGTTGCTTTGTTACTTTGCTTAAAAATCTCATCAATATGTTATCAGCACTCAAGGGGTCACATTGATATGTATACTAGAACATAGGAAGGTAAGAAAATAAGGGAAGCAGCAAGAAGCCGCCATACCTACACGTGGCAGTCCTTGCATGAAACTTATCTACCTATTTTAATTATCATCTTCATCCATACTACTACTACTACTACTACTACTACTACTGCTACTACTACTACTATTACTACTGCTACTAATATTACTACAATTATTACTACTGCTATTACTACTAAACCCTTTCTTAATATCTTATAGTTGCTGTCTGTAAATAATGTTTAATATGTGTTTTGTTACTTGTATTACCAGTCATAAATTAAATTACTGCTACTGCTACTACTACTACTACTACTACTACTACTACTACTACTACTACCATTGCTACTACTACTACTACTACTACTACTACTACTACTACTACTACTACTACTACTACTACTACTACCATTGCTACTACTACTACTACTACTACTACTACTACTACTACTACTACTACTACTACTACTACTACTACTACTACAACTTTTCGTCGTTAGGTATTCCATACTACCCTTCACTTCCCATTTTTAATTCAAAGCACAAGTTCATTTTTTCCTGCAGTCACTCTTTTCATTTATTAACTGGCGTTCCAGCATTTCGTGAATAATATATAGTTTCCCTTTCTTTCTTCCGTGCGTGTGCGTGTCCGAGCGTATTTTTCAGGCATTTTTCATGAGTTCCATTATTTTATTTCATATTTATTTATTTATTTTTTTATTTGTTGTCGATACTGCTGCTAGTGTTGGTGCTGCTGCCAGAACCATAGCGTTCTTTATTAAGATGATCAATAGCCTAACACACACACACACACACACACACACACACACACACACACACACACAATAACGCCGCCACGAATATGAATAAATGCATAGAGACGTGGCAGGAAACAAACACACACACACACACACACACACACACACACACACACACACACACACACACACACACAAGAAGGTGAAGAGCAAACTAGGTTAAAATCTTAAGGAAGTAAACGTGTAACCGAGAGAGAGAGAGAGAGAGAGAGAGAGAGAGAGAGAGAGAGAGAGAGAGAGAGAGAGAGAGAGAGAGAGAGAGAGAGAGAGAGACATAATCAGCATTAGTCGCCCTCCCCCCTTTCCCCCCGAAGGTTAGCCAAGGTCGCCACGCACGTATGTTACCTGGAGAGAAATGAACGGTGCACCCTTGTCTCCCGCCGCCTCGTCAGCCTCGCCTCCGTGTTGTAATGGCGCCCCTCCTGCCTCTAATATACTGCAGCGCCGCGGAGCATTTTAAGACACGCTGACGGGGCTTTAAGAGACACCACCAGTATTTTACAAGCGGGGAGGGAACATTTTTGGGTGACTGTTGTATTCTTGGATATAAACGCAGGAAAATTTCTTATAGCATTATTGTTGTATTCCTTAGGGTGCAAATACAGGGATATTTTTCAGGGTTAGTTTCAATTTTTTTTTTTTAGGGAGATTTTTAGGGTTACTGTTACGTTCCTTAGGGTACAAAACACTGGGAATTTTTTTATTTATTTTTTTTCTAAGGACGGAGTTTTAAAGGACCTGGAGTTTTACGATCGGAATTTGAAGGACAGGTAAGTTTGAGGGAGGAGTTTAGAGACACGGACTTTCAATAACGGAATCCAAAGAATACACATTTTTCGAGCGTGGATTTTTAAGGACACCAGTTTTAAGGACAGGACAATCTTAAGGACAGGGTATTCTAAGGACAGGGTATATTAAAGACAGGGTATTCTAAGGACAGGGTATATTAAAGACAGGGTATTCTAAGGACAGGGTATATTAAAGACAGGGTATTCTAAGGATAGGGTATATCAAGACAAGGACAAAAATTCCAGAGACGAAATCTAAAGAACAGGAAATTTTAAGGACTATTTCTGGGACAAAGAATCTATAAAGCCATGGAATTTTGAAAGGACAAGAAACATTTTAATAGCAAGAAAACACCAGAGAGAGAGAGAGAGAGAGAGAGAGAGAGAGAGAGAGAGAGAGAGAGAGAGAGAGAGAGAGAGAGAGAGAGAGAGAGAGAGAGAGAGAGAGAATGTGGAAAGAAAATATACCTAGCTGTAATATGATGTGCTAAAAAAATCTCTAATGATGCGTGTTAGTGAAAGCTTACATGTTAAACTAGAGAGAAAATATAAGGACGAGCGAGTGTGTGTATGTGCGTAGGCGTGTGTGTGTGTGTGTGTGTGTGTGTGTGTATAAGCGGACCAATACACCCTGCAATCAATCCTTCACTTCTTCACTACAACACACATAGCACAAATCTATACCCACCAAACCAAACAGTAACAATAACACTCCTGAACTCATTACTATTATTCACATTCCCTCTTTTGTTTGTGTGTGTGTGTGTGTGTTTTTTTTTTCTTTATTTATTACTACCCTTGCATACTTTCCGGGTCGTGTATCCTCATTCCATATACGTCTCGTGCTTACAAATAAGAGCGTGGATAGAAAAAACTGTAGCTTCTTGCATTATTTACGTATACGAGACGAAATAAACGAGCTTTTTGCGTGTGTTGGCGAGTAGGTAACACAGGCCACAACTCTTTATAGCGTCCCCTAAGCCGTGCCACCGTCTTTATGGCCCGAGGCTGTCCCCAGGTGGCGAACTGCACGAGACACGGAGGTGGTTGGGGGGGAGAGAGAGAGAGAGAGAGAGAGAGAGAGAGAGAGAGAGAGAGAGAGAGAGAGAGAGAGAGAGAGAGAGAGAGAGAGAGAGAGAGAGAGAGAGAGAGAGAGAGAGAGAGAGAGACTTGACACTGTTATTGGGTTCTTAAGATACATTCATAAACGAATCAATAACATTGTAGCCAAGGTCAATAGAGAGAGAGAGAGAGAGAGAGAGAGAGAGAGAGAGAGAGAGAGAGAGAGAGAGAGAGAGAGAGAGAGAGAGAGAGAGAGAGAGAGATTGATCGAAGTGACGCTAAAGCAAGTCAACCAAAAGGGATTTTAACTTGGCAATTTCGACCTTAACAAAATCTCTCTCTCTCTCTCTCTCTCTCTCTCTCTCTCTCTCTCTCTCTCTCTCTCTCTCTCTCTCTCTCTCTCTCTCTCTCTCTCTTTTACTCCGTGTCTGAAACTGCCGTCGTTCAATTTTCGACTTAAAAAATGTGAAGAAAATTAGTGTGTCGTTTTACTGTGTCCAGAAGGCTCGGGGTTAATCAGAGCCGGAGATAACAGGTGCTCGGCGTCCCGGAATACTGCAGGTGACAGGTGACAGTTTGGTGTACGCACGTGTGTGTGTGTGTGTGTGTGTGTGTGTGTGTGTGTGTGTGTGTAGGTAGGTAGGTAGGTAATGTTTAAAGCGGTGTAGTGCTTGGGAATGCGCAAGACAGTTTTAAAGAAGAGGTGGGTGAGAATAATGGAGAGTGGTAGCAGTTTTGGTGAAGATATGGAGACCAGGTGTGTGCAGGTGTGTTGGAAGGCTGGCAGGTGTAGCAAGGGAGAGAGAAAAAAAAAAGAAACTTAACAGATGTGGAGGAAAGATACAGAATAAAGTGCAGGAGAGGCAGATGTGGCTGAGCAGATGAACAGGCTTGGAGAAATATGGATAGCAGGTGTGTTTTGGAAACCTTGCAGGTGTTGTATTGGGCGAGGGAAAGGGAAAAAATGAGCAGATGTGGAGGAGAAATACAGAACAAAGTGGAGGAGACTTAGTAGGCGAGGCAGAGGAGAGTAGGTTTGTGTGTGTGTGTGTGTGTGTGTGTGTGTGTGTGTGTGTGTGTGTGTGTGTGTGTGTGCGCAGTGGAGGGCAGGTGTGGCGTGGTCCAGTGCAGTGCAGTGTGATTGGAAATGCTGGTCAAGTGATTTTTCCTTTTTGGACTCACCTATTTTTTTAAGCTCTTGTCGTGGCAATTCCGTGACCTCGCCAGGATTGTGTTATCAGTGTGAACCAATACTTTTACCCTTGCCAGCCTTGCCTCTCCGTGACGTGGGACTGCTGCTGGTGCCGCGTCCATCCCGCCCTGTTACTTTTACCAAGCCCGCAAAACCCAAGAGAAAGATGGGGCGTAATGGAAACGCTGGAACTGAGTAATTTTGCAACCAACGTGGACAGACTAACATGGCAGATTGCTAACTTGTCGCCCGGTTGAAACTGACGGCGAGCTGAACTGAACTAAACTGACAGCTTCCTACATCTCACCACTCGTGCACCCATAAAAAAAATAAATAAAAACAGTTGGGTAAATCTAACAACCTCTACATTTCTCTTTATTCTCTTCCACTCACGCCAATCCCTGCAGTTTTCTCACTCGCTCATTCATGCTTTCACTCGCTTTCCTTTCTCTTCAGCTTTCTTTCTTCCTCAAGCAACGGTCTCTTACATACAGACGCGATGCAATGGATAATGAAAGCGTAGAAACGGAACAAAAGTTAAGGGAAGAGAGAGTAAAAGCATGATTAATGGGAGTAAATAGCAGGGTGGGAAAAAATACCGTTATGTTATGAAGAAGAAAGGTCAACTGGGAGCTTCTTTCATCTTCTTGGTAAAAACAGATAAGAGCCGGTAGTTGAGAGAGAGAGAGAGAGAGAGAGAGAGAGAGAGAGAGAGAGAGAGAGAGAGAGAGAGAGAGAGAGAGAGAGAGAGAGAGAGAGAGAGAGAGAGAGAGAGAGAGAGAGAGAGACGCCCCTTCAACACTCACCTAGCCAGACATCGTTTTCTCTTCGCCTCGTCTTTCACAATACCTGGAAAAAAAGAAGAAAAAACTGTTACAAATAAAGCACAGGGGGAGAGAGAGAGAGAGAGAGAGAGAGAGAGAGAGAGAGAGAGAGAGAGAGAGAGAGAGAGAGAGAGAGAGAGAGAGAGAGAGAGAGAGAGAATGCTACATACATACTCTTTCACACATCCCTAGAAGGGGAATGATTTTTCAAAAGCAATTACTGAACAAAAGAGGAGCAAGTAAAACAGAGTAAGACGGCGGTGTGGCAGGGGGTGCGCAACAACGAATGGTCCTCATATTATCGAATTATCACCTAAGTTAAAACGCCCTTCCCGTCCCTTGATGATAAAGGTGACGCACACAGACAGCGTACAATAACTTCTCTTCTTGTACGATGCTTTAGGGCCGCATTTTTAAACGTTTCAGCGCCTTATCTCCACTACCTTTAACAGGCTCCAGTGGAAGTTATCGGGGCCCTCAAGAATGTTTTCACGATTCTAGTAACGTTTTAGAAGGCTCCAACTGCAACTTATTGGAGGTCTTCGGAAGTGTTTTCATGAGCGTAGTGATATTAATGTAAGTTCTAGTGGAAGTAATTGCGGAAGGGAGAGAAAGAGAGAGAGAGGTTTCACGATTGGTTTCATGATTCTAGTGATATTTCAAGAGGCTTTAGTGGAAATTTTTGCTGGTTTTCACGGGTGTTTTCTTCGTTACAGACACAATTTATCAAGCCACGGAGGAAGTAATTGAGTTTTCAAGGATGTTTTTATGAGTTCAGTGGTATATTAACAGGTTTTAGAGGAAATTATTAGTGAAAAGTGATTTTCGCTTGTGTTTTCAAGTTTTTAGTAATAGTTTAACAATAATTCTGCCCCGTCAACTAGAAAACCGTATCGTGAGAACTCAAATTAACCATCTCTGCCGGATTTGAAAATAGTCCTTGCGAAAACTCAGTTATTCCTTCCCTCCTTTGTTTACAGTTTTGTTCATTCAACCCTTTCACTGCGACACGAAACAATCACCACCACCAGGAGTAATGCACGAAATCTTGAGAGGCATCCACAAGAAATCAGTGGATGAAAAAAGAATACATTTTGCAATTTCTACAGTTTAAAAATCGGAAGTGGCTGCGGAACAGGTAAAGATGTCTTAGAGTGATTACTAATCCAGGAAAGATGTAAAAAAAAAAAAAAATAGCAGTCAAAGGGTTATTGTCTTTATTATTCCTTCCTCCCTCCTTCCTTCTCCTTCCCATCCTTCTTCTCTCCCTCGTCCTCATACTTATCCGCATTCTCCTAGTCCTCGTCCTTATTTATACCTTAATCTGGAAGTCTGGTTACCTGAGGCGTTTTCACCTGCCTTCATTACTATACACAGGTGTGATATATGCTTATTATCTCTTTCGAATCTTCCTTTACCTTTGCGTCTCAATATCCTTTGCTATTCCTTCTCTCTCTCTCTCTCTCTCTCTCTCTCTCTCTCTCTCTCTCTCTCTCTCTCTCGCATATTTAATAATTCTTTCCTTCCTCTTGGCTTGCGTTTTCTGTTATATTTTTTCTTTTTTTTTAATTCCTTCCTTCCCTCCTTTGTTCCCAGTTTTGTTCGTTTACATATTTTCATCTTTTATTAATCCTTCCTTCTTTCCTCCTCCTCCTCCTCTCCTCCCTTCTCTTCCCTTTCCCTCCCTCCTTCTCCTCCTCTCCTCCCTCCTCTTCCCTTCCCCTCCATCCTCCTTGTCCTCCTACTCGTCGTCGTCGTCGTCACCTCCTCCATCTCCTCCTCCTCCTCCTCCAACGCTACTTCCCTCACCTTTGCCTTCCCTCCCCAAACACGTCAGTAATTCTGTTCAGTCCTGGAGGTTTTAAGATTTTGTGTCCTATTTACATTCCGTGTTTTCCCTTCTCGCCACCAGGGGACTTAGAGAGAGCAGAGGGGAAGAGAGGAAGAAAGGGACCAAGCGAGAAAAAGGAGGGAGTGAGTGAGGGAGACAGAGGGAGGGAAGGAAAGGCAGGGTAGATGAAAAGGAAGGGATGAAGGAATGGAGGGCGTGAGGATGGAAAGTGGTGAGAAAGGAATGAAGTAAGCAAAGAGGGAGGTTAAAGTAGAAGGTGGGAAGGATGGAAGGGAAGGAAAGAAAGATGAAAGAGGGAGTGGTGAGCGAAGGAAAAATGTGAAGGAATGAGAAAGGAAGGAAGGGAGGAAGGTGGTGACGAAGGAAGGATGGAATAGGGAGAGAAGGAAGATAAGATAGAAAGCAAAAAGAAAGGGTAGGAAAGGTGAGAGATAAAGGAATAAAGGAACGAAAGAAAAGGGGAAGGAATAAGAGGAAATAAAGAAAAAAGAGAGGGCAAGTGAAGATTAGAAAGTAGGAAGGAGGGAAGGATGGAAAGAAGTAAAAAAGTAAATAAAGATGAAGGAAAGAAAGGAAGTAAATGAGGATAGAAGGAAAGAAGGAAGGAAGGAAGGAAGGAAGGAAGAAGTAAACAGTGAGTGAAGGAAAATGGATAGGAATACAAGAAAAAAATGAAAGCACTAATAAAAAAAGAGAGGAAGAAGGAAGAGAATAAGTCAGGAAGGAGGTGCGGAAGAAAAGAAGAGAAGCAGAGAAGAAAGAGAGGGAAGTGGTAAGGAAGGTAGGAAGGGAAAGAGAAAGGAGAGAGGAAGATGCAGACAGGAAAGAAGGTGGAAAGGAAAGGAACCAGAGATGAAAGAGGGTGGAAAGAAGGAAGGAAGGAAGAAAGGATGGGAAGTAGAGAGGAAAGAGAAGAGATGGGGAAGGAAGGCAGGAAGGGAGAGAGAAAGTAAGAAAGGGAAGTAAGGAAGGCCACACAGGTTTACACGCTAATACTTCACCTTATTTTATTATTTTATTCAGCGTGTCCTTAAACCTCGAAACTTAATGAAGGCTCACGAAACGGCGCAGAATGCAAAGGCGTTAAATACCGTAACAAATTTCCCTAATGTCACTCCGATGGATGCTATTGTCGAGTAATTTTATTTAATTAAAAAAGACGCTTCATCCCCCCACCCTCTCTCTCTCTCTCTCTCTCTCTCTCTCTCTCTCTCTTGTTTCTTTTATTTCTTCGTCTCCTTCGCTGAATATTTCCGGATCCGAGTGAGTTCCAAAGTTTTATTTCGTGGGGCTGAGGAAGCAAAGCATGTGTGTAATAAGAAAACTGGCCAGAATGTTAATGTTCTTTGGGTAATATATACATTTTTTTCCCTCCCTCCCTCCTGCCTACCTACGTTCCTTCCTCTCTTTTCTCCCTGGCTGCGTTACGAGTGTTCCTGCCTCCTGGTTGGCCTTCGCTGCCTTGCTGTGGCTGGATGTGGTCTTGGTGGCGGTTTGGGTTTACAGTTTTTCCATCCTGTATTATAGTTTCTTATTTCCTTCCAGTCTGTTTGTGTGTCTTTCTGTCCTGCTGTCTCATGTTCTTTCTGTATCTCTTTCTTCGTGCATGTCTCTTTCTGTTCATGTCTATTTGTCTCGCCTTTTCCCTGTATACCTTTCTGTTTGTCTTTTTGTGTTTGTCTTCTGTTTCTGTATAGCTGTCTGTTTATTTTGTCTGTCCATCTGCCTCTCTGCCTCTCCGTGTTTCTGCTTGCCTTTCTATCAGTCTCACTCTTTTATTGCTCCTGTATCTTTCAATCTGCCTGTTTTTGTCTGTCTCTTCCCGTTTGTCTCTCTTTGTCCGTCTATCTTTCTCCTCGTCTTCCTGCTTGCCTTTCAGTCTATCTCACTCTTTCATGGCCTCTATATCTTTCAGTCTGTCAGTTTTTGTCTGTCTCTCCTCGTTTCTCTCTCTCTCTCTCTCTCTCTCTCTCTCTCTCTCTCTCTCTCTCTCTCTCTCTCTCTCTCTCTCTCTCTCTCTCTCTCTCTCTCTCTCTCTCTCTCTCTCTCACGTATTATATTCACTACTCGTCGTATCGCTGTAGCCATTTCCAGGTCAAACATTTGCTACCCGCGTGTGTTTAGAAAGGTTCCTAATGCCATAAGCGCCACTACATGACGTGGATTTATGAAGTCGCTTAACTATTTTTGAGGGGAGGTGGCGGGGAGAGGCTGTGTTCGCGCCGAAGTTTGAAAAAAAAAGAAGGGAGAAAAAAAAGGCGTGTGGGGGAGTGTGTAAGTAAAATTATGATAAAAAAAAAAAGTTTAGAAAAAGAAGCGGCAAGGGGACGAACATGGCACCTTGAAAATTGGATGATGCTTCAGGAAACAGTAAGAGCGAAGCCTTTGTTCCCTAAATTCTGTTAAGTTTGCAAAAAAAGACTTTCCAAGGAAGGGCGGTGGCGTTTAGCTTTTGTTTCCTGCGATTGTATGGATTTTTTTTTTCCATTCATGAATTTTATCCTGCTTTTTTTTTTTTGTCGTTTCATTATTAGAAGAAATGTTGTTGTTGAGTTAGTTGTTGCTGTTTTTCCTTCTTGAATTTTGTCTTTTTTCTTTCTTTTCATTATTAAAGGAAGTATTGTTGAATTCACCGTTGTTGTTATGATTATGCTATTGTTGTTGTTGTTGTTGTTGTTGTTGTTGTTGTTGTTGACGTTGTCTATGTTTTTTTCATGTGAAAGACGAGTTTCCGGTATTATTATTTTACTTTTTGTCTTTTCACGTGCTTTGTGTGCTTTCCTCTTAAAAAAATTATCTTTTCTGCAAAGGATAATCTTTTGTTCTGTAAATATTAGCGGTCTCACTCTCTCTCTCTCTCTCTCTCTCTCTCTCTCTCTCTCTCTCTCTCTCTCTCTCTCTCTCTCTCTGTCTTAGCCATCGTTCCGGCGCCTCAGCTTGTCTTCGCTCTCCCTGGTATGCATTTCCATGAATTATCATTAATGTTTGCCAATGAGAGTCGGCTCAGATCATGACACTCGCGCCCGACAGATAAGATTAGTAACTCTACGAGAGCCTCCCTTCCTCCCTCTTCTCTTGCTGTTGTTGCTCCCCCTTCCCTCCTTCTCTTCCTCCTCCTCCTCCTCCTCCTCCTCGTCCATCTCCTCCTCCTCCTCCTCCTCTTCCTCGTATCCTCCTGGCTCAGCTGGGAACACGGTAGATTAGAGAACGCTTAGGACCAGACACCATGATGGGAGGCGCCTCTTGTGTGCATGTGTGTATATGTATGCATGTATGTATGTATATGCGCTACTGGTACAAAGTTTAGCCTCCCTTTGTATGTATGGATTATAAAGTTTTATTCTGCTGTGACCTCTATGTTTTTCCCTGCGAGGCTTTGCAAGGGTCGTCAGGTGTGTAAAGGTGGGTGCCGAAAAATTCATGTGGATTATGCAAAACAGGTAAGAGTTAGTTGGTCATTCCAGGTTGCGCCCTCACGGTTTTTCATAGGAGGTCATTCCTCTGGCATGAATTCCTCGCGGCACGCCACGTCACGTTATGTCACGGCAGGATGAAATTGATACGGTTGTAGTGTTGTTGCGTCACGCTGTACTGGATCGCGGCCGAGTCTTCAGGTCGCGTAGTCACACACAAAGGTAGTTAGCAAGCCG
>NC_087162.1:4640000-4680000 GCF_035594125.1 Scylla paramamosain | reverse complement strand
TTCCCTTTCCCTTCCTTCCTCCAGTCCTTGTTTTAATTATAAGCCTTGCCTGTCCGTCAGTCTCTCGTCAGTCAGTGCAATCAACCTTCCCTTACAGAACTTCGTACATAGATTTACGCACCAAACACTTAGGTACAGTGGAACAGGGCAAAAGGTTAAAGTCTATGACCTCCTGATTTTGGGTCCAGTTTCTCCCTGTTTCTCTTCCTGTATCTCTTTGTTGTATTATCTCTACCTGTGTTTGTTATAGTTTATCCTTCTAATTGTCTGTGCTTTTGTCTGTCTTATTTTTTTTTCTGTCTGTTTGCTTGTTTGTCTGCTTTGGTTATCAGTCTTTCTTTCTTTAGGTTTGTCTACCTGGCTGTTCAAATCTATGTGTCTGTCTTTGTTTCACTGTCTATCTTGATTTTTTAATTTATATGTTCCTTTTTTTCTGTCTGTCTGTCTGTCTGTCTGTCTGTTTCCTTTCCGTTTGACATTTAGACATAGAGGAATGAGAAATAGAGGTGAAAGGATACAGGTTTCCTCCAGTTCTGCCTTCCCCCACCCCATCTCTCTCTCTCTCTCTCTCTCTCTCTCTCTCTCTCTCTCTCTCTCTCTCTCTCTCTCTCTCTCTCTCTCTCTCTCTCTCTCTCTCTCTCTCTCACTGAGGTCAGACGTCCCCGCAGGAAAAGTTTCAGTTTGGACATCTGCCGGACGCGACCCCGGTGTCCAGACGGAATTACACAAGTCCTTTGAAGAATTCCGAACGTGCGGCAGCAGAGGCGGCAGGACGCTCAGATTGGCTGACACACACACACACACACACACACACACACACACACACATACACACACACACGGTAAACGAAAAACCGAGAAATACTATGAAAGAATCCTAAGAAAAAAGCAAATTTCAAGATCGAAAATTGTACTGGTTTCTGACGTCCACTAACATTACTAATAACTGCAGCAAAAACAACAGCAGCAGCAACAATGATAATAACAAACAACAACAGCAACAACAATAATAATAATAATAATAATAATAATAATAATAATAATAATAATGATAATAATAATAATAATAATAATAAAAATAATAATAATAATAATGACAACAAAAAAAACAACAACTCAACACGAAAAAAAACACGAATAACAAAAAAAACAATAACGACAACAATAATATTAATAACAATAAAAAACTCAACACGAGCAACAAGGAAAAAAAAAAAAAAAACACGACCCGCAACAAAAAAAAAAAAACAACAGTCATAACACCATCACCACCACCACCACTACCACCACCAACAACAACAACAATAACACCAAACACAAACAGCAGCAGGAACAACAAACACTAACAAGCCAACAATAAGAAAGACAGACAACACTCAGGGAAATAGGAATGTAATCACCACCTACTCTCGCATCCTATGAATATCTTTAGAAGCCCTGACGCCCACGAGACTCTTGGCACCGAGACCACAGCGGCGAACCCTCCCTCGCACACCACACACACACACACACACACACACACACACAGACTGGCGAGCAACAGGACAAAGAAGGACGCCGAAGGAAGGAGAAGTCTGGGCGGGGCTGGAAGAAAAACGGAGGCGATAAAATATAAGGAAGACAGGGAGAAAGGATCAAGGCAGAAAAGGCAAAGGATAAACAAAGGGAGTGAAAAAGGCGGGGTGTGTGTGAGAGTGCGGGGGTGGAGAGGATCGTGGAGCAGAAGCGGTTTGAATGCAAAGTCGAGTAAGCACAAAGGACATCGCGGAAATGAATCTCCTCTGCAGCGAGCCATCGGCGGGACCCGAGCCGGCGGTGGCTTTTGTCTGGCGTCAGGATATTGGAAAGCAGTGGCCTGGTTCGCCTAGTCTTGAGGAGGCCGCCTTGGGACTTTCCTGCTGCTTGCCTCCACTGCCTGCATGCTTAGCTATTCCCTCACCGACTCCACAGTAGCTTGGAGACGTGCCTGTCTGCCTGCCTGTCTGCCTGCCTGCCTGACTGCCTGACTGCCTGCTTGACTGCCTGCCTGCTTGAACTTTGTCTTTCTCTACTAGTTCCATTGACTAAGTATTTGTTGTCTTCTATTCTGATTGACATGAGTATGGAAACGTGCCTGCTTGACTAAACACCTGACTGCTTGCCTGCCTCCCTGCTTAACTGACTGACTGCCTGCCTACCTGCTTGCCTGCCTGCCTGCTTGATTGCCTGCTTGACTGTCTGTCTGTCTGTCTGCCTGCCTGCTTGACTACCTGCCTGACTACCTGCCCGCCTGACTGTCTGCCTGATTACCTGCTTGACCGCCTGCCTACCTGCATGACTGACCGCTTGACTGCCTTTATTTAATCACTGCTTGCCTGCTTCTTTAATTGCATGCTTTACTATTTGCTTGTATTAAAATGCGCTCCAGTTGCGTGTGGCTGCTTATTCATCCATTAACACGCTAACTTGCTTTATTTCTTTACTGATTCCTTACTTTCTTACTTAGCCCTTTCACTGCGATATGCAACCCCTCACAGTAGTAGAAGCAACAAAATACTTATCATCATCGACAAGAAAGAATAAAAAGAGGAAATATAATTATAGATTTAGCAATTTTTAGCAAGTATAGCACTCAGAGACGACTGTGAAGGAAGAAGAAAGACCTCAGAATGGTTTATAAGTGATTAAAAAGAACCGTACCAAATTGCATGATGAATTAACAGTTTGTGGTTCATTCGAGTATTTGTTAACGTAAGGATACTTCCACTGTTTGTTTATTCAACTCGTCATACATACTACGTCTTTATTTTTCACTGATTGCTGTTCCAGTCAACTATTTGCTTAGTTTTGTATTCTCCATCCGATTCCGATACCGTATTTGTTGATCGCCTCCTGTATCTACGTTCCAGCTTGTTCATCCTCCCCTCTATTTACCTGCTTGTTTGTCTACCTGGTCGACTTCATAAATCGGTCCCTAAAATCTCCAGCGGATCTCCTCCCTCATGTGTTTGCTCGCCCGCCTCACTGTCAGCCTTTTTCTCCGAGCTGTTCCTATTTGAGTGGCATAGAGTTGAGGCTTGTCTTGTTTTTCCCGATCTTTTTACCGCCTTTCTTTTTTTTTTTTTATTCATCCTGTCAGTGTGTTTACTTTGCTGCCGCTCGACTCTGTGTGTGTATTTAGCAGTTTTATTTTACGTCTCGTTTGTTTTTGTCTATGTACGTATTTTTTTCTTTGATCAAGTTTCACGTATTCTTGTGTTTGGTTTACGTAAAGTTGTGTTTTCTTTTATTAGATTCTTCTTTTTCCCCTCCGTTCGTCGCTGCGATCTTCATTTCTTCCTCTGCCTTATTTTTGTCCTGTCTTTCTTCATTGCTTTCATATTTGTCATCTTCCCGTATCTACTTCTTTTATTGTCCTTCATTGACCTTCTCGTCTCCATCCTTCTCCTCTTCCTGCTCCCCCCATCCTCCTCCTCCTCCTCCTCCTCCTGGGTTTTGTTCTCTTTCTTCATCGCTTCCATCTTCGTCATTGTCCTCGTTCCCTCTCTTTTATTGCTCTCCGTGGCTTTTATTCTTGCGATTCTCCTTCTCCAGCTCCTCGTCTAATCCTCCTGCCGGCTCCCTGTGTGTCTGTGTGTGTCTGTGTGTGTGTGTGTGTGTCTGAGAGGCCCACTCCACCCTAACCACTTTCCCTTCACTTAATCACCTCCTCCTGGCCTCCCTCCCCGCGTGCATGTCTGCCCCGCTCTCCACCTGTCTCCATAACTCCGTCCCCCTGCGCGCTGCAATCCTCCCTACCTGCCCTATATATGTTGTCTGGCCCTCCCTTACCCTCCCTCCCTATTTACCTACCTACCTACCTGCCTGCCTGCCTGCCTGCCTGCCTGCTTGCTTGCCTGCTTGCTTGCTTACTCCCTGTCTCTCCCTCCCTCTCTCTCTCCCTCCTATCTCTCTCTCTCTTGCTTGGACGGCTATTTCCCTCTCCCTCCTCTTCATGCCTCTCTCCTCCTCCTCCCAGTTTCGTGTACTGAGAATAGCGCATAAAAGCACCTTGATTAAAATTAAAGAATCTGCAAATTAGGGAGAGAAAGAAACGGAATGGAAGAGGTAGAATACTATTATGAGGGAGGCGGTGTGAGAGGGAAGTATACGGCGCTAAAGAGAGAGAGAGAGAGAGAGAGAGAGAGAGAGAGAGAGAGAGAGAGAGAGAGAGAGAGAGAGAGAGAGAGAGAGAGAGAGAGAGAGAGAGAGAGAGAGAGAGAGAGAGAGAGAGAGAGAGAGAGAGAGAGAGAGAGAGAGCAACCAGACAGACACATAGGCAGACAGAAAGACAGACAAACGGACCGGCAGTAAAGAGCGTAGGATATAAAAAGAAATGCGAACGAAGTGAAGAAATAAGGGAAATAAGACGGGAGAAAAGCGGCACAGGCAGATTGCAATAAACAGAGAAGAATGGCAGATGATTACCGAGGGAAATTCTTCGGCAAACTTCCTCTCCAACTCCATCTAGCCACCCATTTTCCTTCCTCCTCCTCCTCCTCCCTCTCCCTCTCTCTCTCTCTCTCTCTCTCTCTAGGCTCCTCATCACCTTCACTGATCCTCCTTCCTCGTGCATCCTGAGACTCAATCAGGTCCACCAACACACCGCCGCTACCCACGCCGCCCCTGCCTCTCTCTGATCCTCGTCGAGGCTCGCACGCCCCTCGCCGCCTAGGGAAGAGTCGGGTTCAAACGGGTTCGCGGGTAAAGTGGTCCAGCGAGAACTACTAGGAAAGGTATTGAAGAGTGGTTGGCGTGAAAGGCTCCGCTGAAAATACGGTGAAGGGGATGGATGAAGTGATCTGATTAAAGGAGAGAGGTAAGGATGGTGTGTGTGTGTGTGTGGGGGGTGCGAATGTAGGGCGAGGGGTGCTGGGTACACTGCGGTGGGGGTAAGGGGGTGTTTAGGGTAATAGTAAAGCGTGTGGATGATCTATAGTGAACGTCAGGTTAAGGTGGAGGAAAGGAGTGAATATAACAGCAATGAAGACACGTGACGCCAGGTGTCTATCTATATTGCAACGTGTACGAGAAGTTGTATCGCTTGTGTACCAGTCACCTGTGATTTGTGGGATATGTGTGTGTGTGTGTGTGTGTGTGTGTGTGTGTGTGTGTGTGTGTGTGTGTGTGTGTGTGTGTGTGAGTGTGAGTGGACAGAAGCCTTCTATTATTTTGTCTTCTCTTTTACTGTGTGAAGAAAAATCCTACGAAGGATCTAATGGTCTGTTGGCGTCCATTTTTTGTAATCCTCTGTTTAATAATGAATGACAAATTATACAAGGAGACTTTACACTCCTTGAAACCACGAAGGCTACGCGATTACAGACATAAGACCCTGAGGCTGTAACGCAACACAAACCCGGCCTAAGTAAAAGACAAAAGCCGGATGATGAGATGGTAGGAAATCCTCAAGTACGAGTATATGATAACCACAGCGGTGTGAGAAGGAGGAAGAGGAGGAGGAGGAGGAGGAGGAGGAGGAGGAGGAGGAGGAGGAGGAGGAGGAGGAGGAGGAGGAGGAAGATGAGACGAGGAAGATGAGAAGATGAGACGAGGAAGAACAGCAGCAGGAGGAAGAGGAGGAGAATGTGGCTAAAGTTTGGTATTATGTCTACTATGCAAAGGAAGCGGAGGTGGAATAGCCGGTCCTGGATTCTGACGTGGTTTTGAATCGGCGAGCAGTTCTGAATCGCAAATGTTCCGAAGCTTCCGCAGAATGACCCAGTAACGCTGACGCAGAACCGTAACTGAACCCGAATCGTCAATACCTTGAAACCTCCAAACTTGTGCACGGCGGTCTGGTGTGGGTGCGGGGCCGCCTTCCTTCTCCTGAATACTGCCGGAGAATCACTTTGCCTTTCGAGGTTCGTAGGTGGAGGAGGAGGAGGAGGAGGAGGAGGAGGAGTAGTAGGAGGAGGAGGAGGAGGAGGAGGTGGAGGAGGAGGAGGAAGGGGAGAGGGGAAGGGTCGTCTCCTCGCTATTCTGGGGCCGCCGTTCTTTACCTTAATGCTCGGTTTTGGGGAACGTATAGCGATGCACGCCTGCACACACGCACACGCACACACGCGCGCGCGCACACACACACACACACACACACACACACACACACATGCAGTTTACTGTCGTGCCATGTTCCTGGTGTGTGTGTGTGTGTGTGTGTGTGTGTGTGTGTGTTTGTTGGTTTCTTATATACGTGTATATGACCTATATTACGCTCTCTCTCTCTCTCTCTCTATCTCAACAATAGCAACAACAACAAAACACTTCTTTACACACAAAAACACGTAAATATACCTTCCAAAAACTCCCAGACAGTGAGAGCAGCTCCGGCAGCAACCTCCTGTTATTTCTCCACATGCTTAGGTAAAAATAGCAAGATCCCAAGAAGTGTTTTATTTTCCTCACATTTTTCATCGGAACATTTGCTTCCTCCCGGTCGAAGTACTTAGTCACCTGGCGGAGTTTTTTTTTTTTTCTCTCTCTTTTTCTCTCTTACCGAGGAGGATTACAAAAGGTTCAAATACATGTCACTTATTTTTTCGTTCTCTCTCTCTCTCTCTCTCTCTCTCTCTCTCTCTCTCTCTCTGTCTTTCGGTAAATAATGCTGTTTTGCTTCCATTGTCGAGGTTAATACTTAGTTCCAAGTATATTTCGATTATTATGTTTTACGGGGAAGATTATTTATCTTTGTTTTTTTTTGAAGCCGAGAGAGAGAGAGAGAGAGAGAGAGAGAGAGAGAGAGAGAGAGAGAGAGAGAGAGAGAGAGAGAGAGAGAGAGAGCGCAATATTCTCATTGATTTCACGAAGTGTTTATGCCAGCAGTTTTTCCCCATCTCTCTCTCTCTCTCTCTCTCTCTCTCTCTCTCTCTCTCTCTCTCTCTCTCTCTCTCTCTCTCTCTCTCCCAATCTCTTTCTCACAAGTTCTCTTTTTCTACCCTTTCCCCATCAACTTCGAAGCTTCCTCCTCTATTCACAGTCCTTTCCATCATTCTCCATCCCTCCCCATTCCATCCCCTCCCTTTCACACACACACACACACACACACACACACACACACACATACACCTCTCCCTCTCTCTCCACCCTTCCCTCTCTCTCTCTCTCTCTTTCCCATCACAGGCAAAAGAACGTTTCCATCATGTTCCATCATTCCTTCAAACCAACTGTCTCTTTCCAGCTCCTCACTCCTTTCGCTCCCTCTGCCTCTCTCCTTCCCCCCGGCCTGACAGCATTACGATGGCTACCAAGGAATCTCCCTCCCCCAAATTGTGGCTGATGAGCGGCCGACGTGGTTACTGGTGGCCATTTTCATCACTATAAACCAATGATGACTCCATTCCGAGACTTTTCTCTTGATGGTGATGATCATGACGAAGAGAAGCAAGAGGAGGGGGATGAAGGAAGAGGCACGAGGAGGCGGAGGAAGAGGAAGAAGGGGGTTGGATTGTGGTGGTGGTGGTGATGGTGATGGTGATGATGGTGGTGGTGTAGTTATGGTAGTAAGTGAAAAAAAAGACGGTGATGAAAAGTGAAAAAGCGTGAAAATGAAAAAAAAAGTCAGAACAAGAACAGGAGTACGAGGAGAATGAGGAGAAAAATGTGGAGAATGGGAGAAGGAAGAAGAAAAGGAGATAGAAATAAGTAGTGAAGTAAGGGAGTTAGCGGAAAACTTGATAAAATAGGGAATGAAAGGAACCGTAATGAAATGAAGGATTTTCTTTTTACAACTCCCCCCGTCTCTCTCTCTCTCTCTCTCTCTCTCTCTCTCTCTCTCTCTCTCTCTCTCTCTCTCTCTCTCCCTTGCTCTCGTTTGCCTGAAGGACCGTACTTAACCAACTCTCCCTCTCCCCTTCCATCCCTATTTTCTTTCCTCACCTTTCTCTTCACACCATTCTTTACTTCTTTTCGTTTCCTGTTCTCTCCTGCTCCCATTTTCTCTGCCTCCCTTTGCAGGAAAAGGGAGAAATGCAGCTTGGTTTGAGAGAGAGAGAGAGAGAGAGAGAGAGAGAGAGAGAGAGAGAGAGAGAGAGAGAGAGAGAGAGAGAGGGGGAGAGAGTATTGTGAAATGAAGCCATAAGGCAAGAGTGATAGATTGACTCATAAAAAAAAGATATACATTCCTTCTCTTCCTCTTCTCCCTCCTCCTCCTCCTCCTCCTCCTCCTCCTCCTCCTCCTCCTCCTCCTCCTCTTCCTCCTCCTCCTCCTGCTCGTATTCTTTTCTTCCTCTCTTCCACTTCCCCCTCTCCCTTTCTTTCATTTTTTTTTCTTTCTTTCTTTCGGTCTCCCTCCATCATTTTACCTTCCTCGTATAGCGTGCATGAAATCGTTCCTCTGTTATTCACTATACAGAATTTTTTCTTTTCATTTTTTTTTACAAGCATTTTCTTTTTGACTGGAAAACCTTTAAAAGTGAAACTCGCGGACACATTCTCTCTCTCTCTCTCTCTCTCTCTCTCTCTCTCTCTCTCTCTCTCTCTCTCTCTCTCTCTCTCTCTCTCTCTCTCTCTCTCTCTCTCTCTCTCTCTCTCTCCCTCCCACTTGAGCTCTTACTCCCCCTCCATTTTCCTCTCTTTCTCTCCTTTTCTTTCCTTTCTTTCTTCCCCTCCATTCCCTTCACCCTATCTACTATTTCCTGTTTTCTACTTACCTCCCCTTCTCATTCCTTTTCTTTTTTCTCTTCCTTTACCTTCTCCTCCTTTCCTTTCCACCTCTCATCTCATTCCCTTCCTTTCCTTCTCCTCTCACTCTTATTTTCTTCCCTTCTCTTTCTTCTCCTCCTATTTTTCTTCTTCTTTTCCTTGGTTCTCTATCTTACTTCCTTCTTTTCCTTCCTCCTCTCATCTTATCCCCTTCCTTTACCTTTCTTCCCTTCTCTTCGTTCTTCTTCCTTGTTATTCCTTTCCCTTCCCAATTCCATCACGTTCCTTTTCCTTTTTTTCATTCATTCCCCTCCTAACCTTATTCCCTTCCTTCCCCTTCCAACTTATTCCTTCCCCTCCCATTCCCTTCCCTTCCCTTCCCTTCCTTTCCCCTCCCTGGGCTGCTAATGTCATGCAGAACGGGCGCCACAAAATGCTACCTCGTTTGCATGACTGGGCGGCCCCGTAAGGTCTCTCTTCTTGCATTACAAAAGGTCCGGTTACATACATACATTTTAATACAACTTTTCTGATAAATTCTTCTCTGACCTCCAGTGTCTACGTGCCGCTGGTGGTGGTGGTGGTGGTGGTGGTGGTGGTGGTGCTACGCTTTCTCTTTCTCTTCCTCTTTCTTCTGTTTTCTTTCTTCTTCTCTTCTATATTTCTTCTGTTCTTTTTTTTCTCTCTCTTTGCTGCTTGTGCTGCTACTACATTTCTATTACTGTTATTACTCCTTTTCTTTCTGTTTTTCTCTTCTATCTTTTCTTTATTCTTTTTATCTTTCTTCTGTTACGGTTATTACTGCTGGTGCTGCTGCTGCTGCTATTGCTACTACTGCATTACTATTATTACTATTACCCTTTTTCTTTCTCTCCTCTTTTTCTTTTTTCTTTTTTTCTTTTTATCCTTTTATGTATTGATTCATCTTTCTCCTCTTCTTTCTCCTGTTTTCTCTTTTCTTTCTTTCCCGTTCCTCCTACACTTTTGTTTTCCTTTATCCACTTCCTGTTCATTTTTTATCACATTTTCCTTTTCTTCTTTCATTTCGATTCATTGAGCTTTGCATTCCTATCATCATCATCATCATCATTACCACCACCACCACCACCACCACCACCACCACCACCACCACCATCAATACCAACATTCTTTTTACCTTTTTTTCTTAAGTTCATATGCTGAGTAATATTTTTCTCTCTTTCTTTTCATTGATTTCCTTAACCTCTTCACTTCTCTCTTGTTCTAATTCAACTTCTGCGTCCTCCTCCTCCTCCCCTCCCCCTCCTCCTCCTCCTCCTCCTCCTTCTCCTCTTCCTCCAATTGTTATTCTCCCAGGAGACTCTAATTACCTGTTTCCAATAAGACTTTTCCGTGTGGGGTTTCTAAGGGCGCCAGTCTCCAACATCCCGTGATAGATTGCGCCCAAACTCACGCCCCTCCCCCACTCTCTCTCTCTCTCTCTCTCTCTCTCTCTCTCTCTCTCTCTCTCTCTCTCTGCACCGGTCAACACCTCGCCAATTTAATGTGTGGGTTTGGAGGACTTTCTTTAGATTCTCTCTCTCTCTCTCTCTCTCTCTCTCTCTCTCTCTCTCTCTCTCTCTCTCTCTCTCTCTCTCTTACTGGGCGTTTTCTTTCCTTTTTTCATTCATTCATTCTTTCTCTCTCTTTCTCTCTGTCTGGGTGTTTTCTTCCTTCCTTTTTTATTCTTTCTTTTTTCTGTTTCTTTCTTTTTAAATCTTTCCTTTCTTTCTTTTTTTCTTTGTTCCCCCATATCGTCACTTAAAGCCTGTCCTAACCTGCCCTTCCCTTCTTTCACCTATCCCTTCCTTTATCCTTCCCTTCCCCTTCTCGTTCCCTTCCTTTCTCTTCCCTTCCCTTCCCTTCCCTTCCCTTCCCATCCCTTACAATTTAAAAAAAAAAGTTTTATTCCTGTATTCGATGCTGCGTCACCATGCCAGTTTTGCAGTTGTATATTTTCACTGGGTTCAAAATGATTGGATAAATGGGGGGTTTTCATGTTATACTTTTAAACATTAGTATTTTTAAATGATTCAGTCTATACATTTAACTATAGATCAATTTTTTTTTTCATTCACTTGATGCTTCAAAGTGGGACAACGTGTGTGTGTGTGTGTGTGTGTGTGTGTGTGTGTGTGTGTGTGTGTGTGTGTGTGTGTGTGTGTGTGTGTGTGTGCTTTATCCGTCGCCTCCAATCACCGGCGTTGTTTCCAATTCCTTTCCATATTTCCGGGTTTTACTTCGGTCTTGGTTCAATACCGTGTTTTTTTTTTTTTTTTTTTTTAGTGTGTTTTTTTTTTCTCCTCCTTCCATGACTCGTTTTTCTATCTTTTGCCTGTGATGGATTTGTTTGTTTTCGTCTCTCTCTCTCTCTCTCTCTCTCTCTCTCTCTCTCTCTCTCTCTCTCTCTCTCTCTCTCTCTCTCTCTCTCTCTCTCTCTCTCTCTCTCTCTCTCTCTCTCTCTCTCTCTCTCTCTCTCTTCAGTGCCACCTTCTAGTTATACTGATTTCCTTCTCATATTTCTATATTTAACTTTCCTTTTTTTCTTTACATAATTCAAACATTAATCTCTCTCTCTCTCTCTCTCTCTCTCTCTCTCTCTCTCTCTCTCTCTCTCTCTCTCTCATTCTCTCTTCCGTGGTGGAGTTATTAATTATCTCATATCTCATTCTCATTTCGAATTAATACCGTGGCCGCATCAATACCCCTCGTGGCCCCTTTCCCTTGCTGTCATTTTTCCCTCTACTTTAATAATCCTCGCTCCCTCCTCCCCTATATTCATCCTTCTTTTCCTGTTGTCTCCGTCTCTCTCTCTCTCTCTCTCTCTCTCTCTCTCTCTCTCTCTCTTTCCTCCCTTCTACGAACACCTCCGTTTCTCCCATCTTTCTCTTTAATTTTCTATCTCCTCCCCTTCTATCTCCTTTCAGCCAGTCGTTTCCTCCGTCTTCTGTCTTTTTATTCCCTCTTCTTCATCTTCGTCTTCTCCTTTCCGAGTATTTCGTCTCAGGACATGACGCTGATATTTTTTTTTCTTTTATTGAGTATTTTTTTCATGTTTATATACCAGTTTGGTTCACGGAGTAACTTCAAGAGTATCTAGTCTCTCTCTCTCTCTCTCTCTCTCTCTCTCTCTCTCTCTCTCTCTCTCTCTCTCTCTCTCTCTCTCTCTCTCTCTCGTATACACCCCCTTGTTTACCTTCTTTATCATACTTTACTTCTTTCTTATTTTACTCATTATCTTGAGCTGCAGACACTTGGATTTTTCGAGCGCTACACACAACCCACCAAACTCACCAACCACTAACCCTCCCTCACACACACACACACACACACACACACACACACACACACCACTTTCAATAATGGCGCTACTGTCGTTACGTCTGATGAAACCGTGCTCCTCTGCGGGCTCATCACCATTATGACCATCATCTTTGTGACTATTTTCGTGACTGCCTCATTGCCTGGTATCAGATATCCAGCGCCATCATCTTAACGCCGAGTGGAGGCGCCATTTTATCCGCCAGGTGATCCAGAACTCGTTAATTACAGGTGTTGATAAAGGCTTTTTGAATCACTGTCTCGCTCTTGTCAATTCCCTCTCCCCTCTCTCTCTCTCTCTCTCTCTCTCTCTCTCTCTGGACTGTGGCCCGGTAATAGTGTTATTAATTAATTTTCTTATGAATGTATTTTAGGAGGTCAATAGTCTCTCTCTCTCTCTCTCTCTCTCTCTCTCTCTCTCTCTCTCTCTCTCTCTCTCTCTCTCTCTCTCTCTCTTTGGGTAACAAAATAAGTTTTCTTTCTCCGCCACGACAAGACGCAATGATTTTCACGTCGGTTGAACTACAGAAAGAGAGAGAGAGAAAACAGCAATATATTTCTCTCTCTCTCTCTCTCTCTCTCTCTCTCTCTCTCTCTCTCTCTCTCTCTCTCTCTCCCCCACACACACACCTTCCAGCAAAGCAAACACTCATTCCCTTTCCTCTCTCTATATCTCCTCTGTATCACCTCTTTATAATTGCACCTCCATTTTCATATTTTTCTGCCATTAACTCTTTCAGGAACACGCGTACGTACGTGATATACCATTCTCCCCTGTCCCTATTTTTCTTAGCTTACCTTCCTTTTCCCTTCCATTCGGCAAATACCTCCGCCACCCTCTCCTTCCACTCAACCCACTATACCAGTCTCTTCAACTTCCTTCCATTCCGCCATCATTTCCTTCTCTAAACATTCCCCCTGTCCCTCCTTCTGGTCCTCCTTCTCTTCCTCCTTCTGCCCGAGTCTGACCCACGCAGCCTCTCCCTCTACGTTCTTCGAGACTGGGCGGTTTTGATGCTACGATGTACTTCAGTTCTGGCAGGACTGAAAACCTTCCCTTTTTTCCCCCCTTCCCTTTCTGCCTCCACATTTCTCTCTACAGCCTCTTCAAGCTTCCTCTACTACACTAATAAGTTTCCCCTTCTTCTCCAACGTTCTAATGCCCCCTCATAGACCTTCCATTCCTCTAATGCCTCGCCCTCTCCCCCATCCCTCCACCTCCATAATGTCCCTCTTAGATCCAGATCCTGCTCCTCCTCCTCTTCCTCCTCCTTACTACTCCTTCGCCTCCTTTCCTTCCTCCTTGTAACGCCTCTCTAGTTTCCTTCTCCTCGCCTTCACTCTCATCTCCTCCTCTTCTGCGTAATTTAGTTTGTTTCCATTTCTCTTTCTCTCTCTCTCTCTCTCTCTCTCTCTCTCTCTCTCTCTCTCTCTCTCTCTCTCTCTCTCTCTCTCTCTCTCTCTCTCTATCTATCTTCTTACTCCTACTCCTTTTCCTTCTCTCTAGTTTCCTCCTCAACTTCACTTCCTTCATCCTTTTTCGTTTTTATCAATCTTCAGTTCTTCTCTCTTCTTTTTCTCTTTCCTTCTTTTTTTCTTCTTTTTGTTGTCCTCCTTAAAACTCTTCTACAGATTCCTCCTCACTTTAATTCCCTACTCCTTTCTTTTTTTCCTTCTACCTCCCTTCTGCTGTTCTCTCCCTTTTCTATTTCTTCCTGATTTTCCTCTTCCTACTCCTTGTCCTCCTTCTTGTAACGCCTCTTTCAATTCCTCCCCTTCTTCACTCTTCTTCTGTTGTAGATTTTTTTTTCTCTCCACTGTTGTCCTACTCTCTTTCTTCTTCCTCCTTTTCCTCTTCCTCCTGCTCCTTGTCCTCCTTTCTTTCTTCTTCCTCCTGCTCCTTGTCCTCCTCGTAACGCCTCTCTTCTTTAGATTCCTTCTCAACTTTCACTTCCTTTACGTTCTGATTTTTTCATTCCGTCTCCTGTTGTCCTCCTTCTCTTCCTCCTCCTTTTTCTCTTTCTCTCCTCCTCCTTGTTCTTCTTCTTCTTGTAACTTCCCTCTAAATTCCTTCCTGTCTTCACCCCTTTCCTGTTGTCGATTTTCTTTCTTTCTCTCCTCTGTTGTCCCCGTCTTCTTCTTCTTCCTCCTTTTCCTGTTCCTCGTGCTCCTCTTGCTCTGCTCGCCATAACACAGTTTCCTTTCAAATTTAGCCCCGTACTCAGTTCTTGCGCGCCGCACCTCCCTGATTTATATTCTAATCCATTTTCCAATTACCAAATAACTGTTTCCCTCGGGGGAGCTTTAGGTTGAGGGCGCCTGATTCAGAGGCAGCCTTGCGAGCTCCGAACACTTCCCCCCACTCTCCCCTCCCCCCGCACAACTAGGACCCCCTTCCTTGACGCTTCCCCCGCTTAAGACCCCCCAACAACTAGGACTCCCTTTACGCCTACCTCCTGCCACCCACTGTTCTCCTCGTCCGCTGCAGCCTCCCACTGTCCGAAGCCACGCACATCTCAAAAATATGATTCAGTTGTTCACTGATGGAGGACTTGCTCTGGGATGCTGTCTAGAGTACTGAGTGTGTGTGTGTGTGTGTGTGTGTGTGTGTGTGTGTGTGTGTGTGTGTGTGTGTGTGTGTGTGTGTGTGTGTGTGTGTGTGTGTGTGATGAGAGAGTTGGGAAAGGGCAGGTGGACAGAGGAACAGACAGAATGACAACAAAGACAGGCAGGTACGCGTGCACAAACAGAATGAGAGACAGACAGCCAGATACAGACAGACAAATAGACAGACAGTGATTGGCATGTAAAGGTGAAGAATGAAACAAAGAGGGGGAGCTGAAGGCAACCAGGTGCATACATACATACATACATACATACATATAGGCATATACACGTACATATATACATGCACATGAAAAACACTCACAAACAACACAAAATCCTAACAATGCAGAGACGCATCGAGAAAAATAAAGAAAATAAAGGAAAATTAAAGTATAAACACAGAGTATGAACGAAATACATTACGGAAGGCGAAAACAAAAAAATGCACGAAAAAGGAAAGTAAAAATACGAAAGAATCATAAAACACAAGCGAAATAAGAGAGGCAAGAGAGAGAGAGAGAGAGAGAGAGAGAGAGAGAGAGAGAGAGAGAGAGAGAGAGAGAGAGAGAGAGAGAGAGAGAGAGAAATCACGAATACAGATAAAGCACAGGACTTTTCCCCAACCGTCTCAAGCTCAACACTCAACTTAATTCCCCACACGTACAATTATTCTGCTTCTGCCTCAGGAAAGTTGATCACCTCCTCCCTCCTCCCTCCCCCTATCTCCACTTCCTCCTTTTCCCTCACTCCACATTTGACACTCTTCCACCTCCGCCTCCACAACCTCATCTCGCGTAATTTTCATCCACTTTCTTCCTCCCCTTCCTCATTTTTTTCTCTCTCGTTATGCTTCACGTGCTGCGCCAGATCATGTCCTTTACTTTTTCTACCTGCTGATCTTCCTTCACTCATTACATTGCCTTTGTATCTTCCTCTTTTTACTCTTTCATATTTACTCGCTTTTTTCCCCATCTCTTTTTCTTCCTTTCTTCACATTCTCCTTTTCCTTCATACTTTCCTCCATCTTATTTCTTTCCCTCAATCCAAGGATCCTTTCACACACTTTACCTTTGCTTCTTTTTGTTCTTCTCCTCCTCCTCCTCCTATTACTACTACAACATCAACAACTGGTACTACTACTACTACTACTACTACTACTACTACTACTACTACTCTTCTTTTGTTGCTTTATGAAAGTTGTGTTTGGTTCCCAGCACCGGTAGTTCCTTTTTCCTTTTCCTGACATCTTTGGTTGGAGAGAGCGCCGGGTGGGGAGGGGGTTTCAAATATACTATCCTCTCTCTCTCTCTCTCTCTCTCTCTCTCTCTCTCTCTCTCTCTCTCTCTCTCTCTCTCTCTCTCTCGGACCGTATGCAAGAAAACGTAGTCTTTCATAAAATCCTCGTAAAGGGCCAACAAATCTGCTGCAGTTTTGTTCTTCCTTTGTGTTCCTCCTTTCCCTCTTCATCTTTATCTTCTCTTCTCTTCTTCTAACTCACTTTGTTTTGTATCTTCTCTCCCTTTACGTCCTCTTCCTCCTCTTCCTCCTCCTCTATCTGACTTCCTCCCCACCTCCCATCTTCCCCTTCCCTCCCACATCTCCCTCTCCATCCTGCTACTGCGCCTCCCCGCACGCACTTTTCAGCGGCAAGGCGAGTCCGTATTGGCTCATCCCCGTAATGGCATTCGCTGATTGGCTGTCTCAAGTTTTAGTTGGTATTCATTATGAGTTTAGATTAAATTTGATCATCACTGCTCTCCTCCCCTTCCCCCTCTTTGGAACTACTACTACTACTACTACTACTACTACTACTACTACTCTCTCTCTCTACTACTCTCTCTCTCTCTCTCTCGTCATGGTGAAATGTCTCTGATTTTTCTTATCTTTCGTGTTATTTTTCTTCAGTTCATCAAATTGATTTATTTCTTTTCTTTGTTCCTTTTGTTCCTTCAAATAGATTTTTTTTTTGTTTCCTTGCCGAAATTATATTGAAACTATTTTTTTTAACTCTCTCTCTCTCTCTCTCTCTCTCTCTCTCTCTCTCTCTCTCTCTCTCTCTCTCTCTCTCTCTCTCTCTCTCTCTCTCTCTCTCTCCCCCTCTCGCGGTGCCGTATCTTGACTTTTTTTTTCATGTCTATTTGAAGGAAACTGTTGTCATTCCTTCTTTTGTTCACCATCTGTGTGTGTAATGAACATTGCAAATAGACTGACAGGGGGACTGCTACGTAACACACACACACACACACACACACACACACACGAGTGGTGATGATTCTCAATATGCAGAAACAAGTAATATAACAAACACTATGCCATCGAGTATTGGGTGTGTGTGTGTGTGTGTGTGTGTGTGTGTGTGTGTGTGTGTGTGTGTGTGTGTGTGTGTGTGTGTGTGTGTGTGTGTGTGTGCGTGTGCTCAGCGAATGTGTACATACATGAACGTCGCATACGCTTAATCATGTTAACCCACACACACATGTACAAACACACTCCCCACTCACTCACACACAGGTAAACGCACACAAACTTCCCCCTGCTTTAAAATGTCTGCTTCCCCTTCGAGGTTCCGGAATTTAGAAGCCTTAATCATATATTCCTTAAATATTTCCACTTTTTTCCTTGGGCGGCGCAGTCTGGGTGAGCTGTCTCTCTCTTTTGGCAGGGAAATGGTGTTTGCTGTTAGGATTTATGCTATTTTGTTTCTTGTTGCCCAGAATGAGGAAATGGAAGAGAGAGAGAGAGAGAGAGAGAGAGAGAGAGAGAGAGAGAGAGAGAGAGAGAGAGAGAGAGAGAGAGAGAGAGAGAGAGACGGGGGGAGTAAAAATATGACCAGAAGGAAGTAAGGAGGGAGGAAGGGTGAAGGTGTGTGTGTGTGTGTGTGTGTGTGTGTGTGTGTGTGTGTGTGTGTGTGTGTGTGTGTGTGTGTGTTGGAAATCCGGCAGGATACACGAGTACACTTGCAACTTTTACACTTTTCTCACTCTGCATCAAATCAGACTGATAAGGTGGAACTTGCTATTCAAATGAGTCTTCGAGTTGTAATGATGTTGATGATGTTTATAACGACGACGATGATGACGATGAAAGTATAATAATAATAATAATAATAATAATAATAATAATAATAATAATAATAATAATAATAATAATAATAATAATAATAATAATAATATAATTGTTATTATTATTATTATTATTATTATTATTATTATTAGTCAACAACAACAACAACAATAACAATAACAACAAGAACAACAACAACAACTACTACTACTACTACTACTACTACTACTACTACTACTACTTACAATACCACCACCACCACTACTTCATCTACAACAGTAATCTCCACACGGCAGGAAGTTCATCAAGGAAAAAAAAAAAGACCTGAAGCTAATCTACACGAGGAATACAAATATTTTACCTTTCCACACTCCCTCGAAAAAAGAAAACTTAGTGGAATAACATTTTTATCATAAACTCTACCCTTTATTTCTTTTTTGCTGCTGTGTAGGTACCTAATGTTTTTCGCTCAGGGCTTCGTGTAAAAAGAAAACGAGAAATCCTAACACACACACACACACACACACATACCTTCACTGAACCCACCCAACCTATCCAAACGTCCCCTCCCTTTGCTCTTCCCCTTCCCCTAAACGCAAATTATAGCTTTACTGTTTTTGTTTGTTTGTTTGTGTTTGCCTAACGTGTACTCGACGTCCCAGGGTTGTTATTGGCTCGTATCACGGCAATGTTTACAGCAGTGTTCTGGTTTTTTGTTCGTGCACGGCTCCTGTCAAAGTCTCCAGTGCAGCACGCTTGTTTATGACTTGTTAACAGATTCCCATTATTTTTTTGTTACTCGGTGTAGTTGAGGAAGGATTGAGGGTAATGGATAGGTTTTTTTGGTGGTATAGAAAACGGGACTCGTTGTTTATTGTAAGTGCGTGAGGCAGGACTGATTAACATATTCCCTTTTTTGCTGTTTTTTCGGTGTAGTTGTGGAGGGATTCAGGGTAATAAACAAGTTTTTAGGTAGTAATATAAAAAAAAAGAAGAAGTCGTGTGTCATGTTGTTTACATTTGATGTGTGAAGGAGTTAACATTTTTTTTTTACTGTTTCTTTACGTGGTTGTGGAGAAATTGAGAGTAATAGATAGTTATTTAGATAGTATAGAAAAGGACCAATCTTTCCTTGATTGCTTGAAACGAATGTGTGAATGAAGATTGTTATCTTCATTTTTATGTATTTATTTATTCTTTTTAGGGGCAGAAGCTCACCTTGTTCCCTTCGCAAATTTCGTTAGTATAGTTAGGTGTATCATAAGGCGTGTGCAGGTTTACGAGGTGGAGCGTCTCTCTCTCTCTCTCTCTCTCTCTCTCTTTTTTTTTTTTTTTTTTTTTAAACAAATATTTACAGAAAGGCTTAAAATTCCACGTTGAGTATGGAATTATTTAAGAAGCCTATGATAGTATTATTAACAGGAATAACACTATACATATTTAACATAAAGATGATAATGCTAATACAATAATACAATAAAATAATAAAAATTTAAAGCACCAGTGGGGACAGGTGCGTGCTACGCCAGCTGTGGGCTGCCAGCTTCACCTGGTGCGTGGACATGTCCTGCACTTGGGGCGTGGCCGCCGTGAACATGTTCCACAGCCGCGAAGTCCTGGCTGTGTAGGTACGCTGGTGTTGGCTAGAGCGAGATCGAGGCACCTTCACTAGCTCGTCGCTACTGGCCGCAGCTCTGGTGCACCTCTGCACTGTGTGTGGCAGCAACCTCAGGGAGTCAAGGTGAGGGACCCTCTGCACCTGAGTTTTGTGGCACACCACTAGCGCCGACACGTCCCGGCGATGCTCCAGTGACGTTACTGGTGGTTGGTGCTGTTGGTCCTCATGGGTGGCCACCAGACGCAGAGCTCGCCGCTGCACAGCATCCAGTCTCTGCATGTGGGTGGGGGCACTCGACATCCAGGACAGGGCACCGTACTCCATACTCCATACTCTCTCTCTCTCTCTCTCTCTCTCTCTCTCTCTCTCTCTCTCTCTCTCTCTCTCTCTCTCTCTCTCTCTCTCTCTCTCCCTTCTCTCTCTGTATCCTCTCCGGAAATTCAAATTGAGTCCAAGGGAAGGTGTGCCTGTGAGTGCCACTCATATTTCGTATCTTTATTTATGTTTTTATTTCCCTGCATCTTAAGTCTCTCTCTCTCTCTCTCTCTCTCTCTCTCTCTCTCTCTCTCTCTCTCTCTCTCTCTCTCTCTCTCTCTCTCTCTCTCTCTCTCTCTCTCTCTAAGGTGTCGCCGCAAGCTTGTTATGAAGTGAAGGGAGGAAGTACTTGATATTTATAGGTTTATCTATACACATATTGGTGTTCCCTGTCACTACAGACGGTTCCTTTGCTATCTTGGCGAGGCTGTACCTCCTCCGGGAGAACTCTGGTCTGCGGGCAAAGGTTCTAGTTGATTGATAGTGACTTATATCTCCTTAATGACATCTTCCCCACGGTATCAATTAGAAGACTGCTTATTTATTGACGTTTTCACCTGTTACGAATTGAACTTGAGTATCAAAGACTGTCCACAAGTAAATCTGGTAAGTCAACTGGATTTTTTTTTATTTCTTTTCGGGGATAAGCTAATTTTTTTTTTTTTCAGATTTTGTTGGGTTGGTCAGTTTTCTTTCAACGTAAGAAAAAAAAAAGATAAAAAAAGATGTTCCGCCACGTGTGAGAAGCGAGAGTGTGTGTCCTAACTCCCTCCAAGCCATCCATCTTTCTCTTTTGATTTCTACTGTTCATCTTTTCTTTCTTCCCGCGCTTGTTTCTACCCCTTCGAACCTCCTCTATCATTGCTCCAGTATTTCTCCTTCATCTTTCTCTGATTCCTACCATTCATCCTTCCTTTTCGTGTCTGTTTCTATCCTTTTATCTCTTCCCTGTCAATCAATCTTTCTTCATCTTCTTTCGTCGATTGCTTCCTTCTATCATTCCCTCTCGATCTTACTTTTCTGTTTCTACTACGCTATATTTTCTTACCAGTACATCAGTTCTTATCTTTCTATTCTCGAGTTCCACCTTTCATCAATTCTTCTCGTGCCTTTTCCTAACCATCTACACTTCTAATTCAGCCTCGTTAAATCTCCCGTGACCTGAGCCTTAAAACACACTGAAGATTCTGACCTCAGCCTTGTCTTCGATCTCCTTTATGTCTCTCTCATTAACTCTTTCACTCCTATTTGGCACACGTTTCATTGATTACTAACCACTCTGAGACGTATTTTATTGATCAACAGCCACCTTCAAACCTTATGCCGGCTAGAAATTGCAGTATCAAATTATTTCAATGCCTTTCCTTCTTGTAGATGCTTATAAGGATTACACACATTGATTATGGTGTTGTTAATTCCTGCAGATAGCCTTGACCTTCCTTGCTCTTCCTTGAACCTGTGCCACTCCCGTCCATTCTTTGACCTGCCACTTCCCAGCCATTCCCTAAACTCCCCCAACCTCCACAGCTCTTCCTGGACCTTTCTTCAGCCTCTGTTTTGCCCCTTCTGCAGACAACATTGACTTCCCTTGCTCCCTTCCTCCAGCTCTTCCTTGAACGTGTGCCACTCCCATCCATTCTTTGATCTTGCCACTCCCTTGACTCCCCCACCCCCAACAACTCTCCCTTGACCTTCCTCCAGCCTCTGCTTCACCCTCAGGACGCGTCGATGTTCGTCTTGGTGTCACAGACTGCGAGAGGCGTTTTCTGCTCGACTCGCTGCATATGTCTCCCTCACCGGAGCAATTTGTACCCCTCCCCGCCCTCATCACTCCTCCCGCCTCCTCCATCCGTTTCCTTACTTTCTTCCACCTCCTCCTCCTCCTCCTCCTCCTCCTCCTCCTCCTTCTCACCTTCCTCTACTACCTCACGAAACGCGCCAGGACACAATATTTTTCCGATTCCTAGTGGGACTCCGAAGTTCTCCCGGGAAACAAAGAGTTTTCGCCATTTTACCGGTTTATATTTCCTGTGTGAAAGGGACGTTGCGACACAAGTGAGGGATTGCCGGGGTTTGCTGCTCATTGAAGGGGAACTAGTAACACAAAGCGGCGGGTAACAGCTCCAGGTATGGTCAGCAGGTACAAGGCAGGGATGGTTAGCGGTACAGGTGTTGCGCATTATAGCTGATTACTGATTGGAGGAGCAGTGATTGGGATTGGAAAGTTAAGGTAGTAACTGAGGATTGGAAAGGTGAAATGTAGGGATTAAGGGAACAGAAAAGTGAAGGCAGTGATTAGGGGAGGTACATGTTCCCGTCGTGGTCAAGGATTGGGAAAGTAAAAGTAGTGAAGCGAAGGAAGGTGAGATACGAAGTGCTACTCATCCGCCTCACTCGCTGCGCCAGTCACCATCACCTCCCGGCTCTCCTTCAGCCTAATTGACTTCGAGCTGAGTTTCTGCTTTGTTTCCATCGCGAGACTCAATAGTGACAAATGACCTCTTGGCTGCGTGCTAACTTGGGGCGAACTAACCTGGACCCCAGAGTTCCAATTTAGTTGAATTACTGCTCCAGTGAGTTTCAATGCGCGTGTCTGCGAGTTGCTGCTTCACTGTGCTTCAAAAGGAGTCTCTGAATGCTCATATCCTCCTCCGAACAGTGAAGAACCGTCCCGAGGGTCAGATGGGTCCTTTCCAGCCTACACCACCGGGAACGAGGACAAGGAGGGAGGGAGGGGCTGAAAAAATAGGTGAAGAGGCTGGAAAAATGAAACCAAGGACAAGAGAATGTGACACGCAAGGAGGCTGGGGGGAAAAAAGGAAGCAGAAAAAAAAGAGGTTAAATAAGGGTGAGGAGTCAAAGAGGTTGGACGAATGAGGCTCGGGACAAGGGGAAGGCAAATAACGAGGAAGAAACTAGGAAAAAAAAAAAGGCTTTGAAGGAAGAAGAACTTGGAATTGTGGGATTAGGTACGGATGGGGAATTGTCGTGGGGAATAATGGGACCTAGGAACAAAAGAGGACTAGTGCAGAGGAGGTTGGGGATCGGAAATAAAGGGATTTTCAATAAGGACTTGGAATGCGGAGGCAAAATGTAAGCCGGGTGGACATTAGGAGGAAAGGGAGGACGAAACAAGAGCGGGAGGACATAAGGTTTTGGGAGAGGAAGGAGAGAAGAACAGAGGGGGAGGAGGAAGAGGAGCGCATCTCAACTCGCTGATGGTTGCATAAAATCTCAAGTTTGGAGACGCCGGGCAGAGGGTCTTTTAAAAATTCCGATAACAGACTCACAAATTGACTTTCTCACTCCGGAGACTATGACGGCCCGCGCGCCTCGTAAAGAAGAGCGCACGATACTATGTCTGCGGGAGGGGTGTGGGGAGCAGGGGAGGTACGGGAGGCAGGGGGGAAGCAGGAAACTGAGCTAGGAAGTAGTGGCAGGAAGAGGGGGGAGGCACGGGGGGCAGCAGGAGGGACGATGAGAGAAAAAAAAAAAGTTGGAGGCAGGAAGGTGTGTGGCACGGAGACATGAACATCAAGGGGGAGGGGAGCGAAGAGAGGAAAGGAGGAGGAGGAGGAGGAGGAGGAGAAGGGTTATGTGAATGTTGTGGGGAAGTGAAGGGGAAGAGTGGAGGAGGAGGAGGAGGAGGAGCAGGAGGAGGAGGAGGAGGAGGAGGATGGGAAACGACACTCAGGGAATGATATATACAGTCATATAAGAGATGGCGGACGCTGGTTGAGTAAAAAAAAAAAAAATACAGCGGTACCTTGTTGTATATATCCTTATGTATACTCTCGCTGGTCCACGTTATGCGGCCGCCAGTAACTCAGCAAGAGGAGACACAGGAAAAGGGCAAGATAAATAGATAACCAAGTAAAAAAGGGCAAGGTATGAGATGCAGAAACACAAACATAAAGCGCACGAGGAGAGGAGATGACGCCAGGAGCCACCATGCATACTCAGTCCTCAGTCATCACCGGCCTTATTGAGGGAAGAAGGGGATATTGTTGATTGCATTGATTAATTAAGGGAAGGAATTAAGACCAGTCACACTAACGCACA
Organism: Scylla paramamosain; assembly: GCF_035594125.1. NCBI lineage: Eukaryota > Metazoa > Arthropoda > Malacostraca > Decapoda > Portunidae > Scylla > Scylla paramamosain. The sequence continues at coordinate 4,656,339 of NC_087162.1, read as the reverse complement.
GCCACTATTCCCTGAACTCGCATTTACACACTCACGCACCCACGCTGGCAAGGATAACGCCGATGCACGGAAGGAAGGGAAAAGCAGGAGGGGGACACAAGTAAGAAGGGTACGATGTGCAATGCAGTAATGGAACGAAAGATCACATACGTACACGAAAGGTAAACGTCTGCATTTTAATTCAACTTGATGGTGGAGGTGTGAAAGCGAGAGAGAGAGAGAGAGAGAGAGAGAGAGAGAGAGAGAGAGAGAGAGAGAGAGAGAGAGAGAGAGAGAGAGAGAGAGAGAGAGAGAGAGAGAGAGAGAGAGAGAGAGAGAGAGAGAGAGAGAGAGAGAGAGAGAGAGAGAGAGAGAGAGAGAGAGACTATGTGCATGACAGCGAAGAAAACACACAAAAAAAAAAAATACACAAACCTACCAAAATCTTACCCTGACACACACACACACACACACACACACACAAACACACACACACACATGACAGCGGGAGTGCAATTCTCAGGACAAGGCCTGGACAGATCTATCTCTAGCGATCCTATAACTCACGCACCTCGCTCGCTACCTCCTCATAACCACCCCCTCCACCACCCCCTACCCCTCGTGTCTACCCCACATAACTCACAACTTCCCCCTCCACCCCCACAGATGCTACTGCCAGACGCCATGACGTCCTGCGGGATTACATCAAGAGGCCCAGAGCTGCCAACCTTGCAGACATCACGCCGGAGCAGCAGAACAACACGGAGGTGGTGGCGCAGGTTGGCGGCACTGCTACCATCAAGTGCTACACACACTTCATTGGCGACGAAATGGTAGGTGGCGCTTCCGGTTCTGGTTCTCCTGCTCCTTCTATTCTTCTTCCTTCTCCTCTTCGTTCTCTTTCTTCTTCTTCTGCGCCATATGATCTTGCTGTGGCGTGTAAATATAATCGTTCTTCTTTCTTCTTCTCTTCCTTTTTTTCATTCTCCTCTTCCTCTTCTGTTTCTCCTCTTCCTTCTCTTCTTCGTTCTTCCGCGTCATATGATCTTGTGGCGTATAAATGTAATCAACCATTCTTCCTTCTTCTCTTCCTTCTTTTATTCTTCTCTTCCTCTTCTGTCTCTCCTCTTCCTTCTCTTTCTTCATTTTCTGCACCATATGAACTTGGCGTTGTGGCGCTTAAATAAAATCAATCAATTTTCCTTCTTTTCTTCCTCCTTTTATTCTCCTCCTCCTCCTCCTCCTCCTCCTCCTTCTCCACCTCTCCTTTTGTACCGTACTATTTTGCATTACAATACAAAACAATGCATTACAATTTCCATCCCATCTAGAAATCCGTTTGATGTTTCGTTTCATCACCTCATTTTCTTGTACCCTTTCCTTTACTTATTCATTTTCTCTTATTTTCTTCATTTTTCCACAGCGTCGTCGCATCTAGTTAACGTATTCTCTTGTTGTGATGTTTTTTTGCGTCTCTTTCAAGTCATTTTTTCGTATTTGTTAGTCGTATTTTTGTGTTTCTCCTGAAGGGTCGGATTAATTTCGTGTCTCGCTCTGCTTGAGGTGACGGTGAGGAATGTGAGGGGAGGGCATTATGAGTGGCTGCGAGGGGTGAGTTTTAGGAAAGTGGTGAGTTAAAAAGGAAGGGAGAGTGTGAGTTAGTGCCGGGAAGAGAGTGTTCGACTGACTACCTAAGCTTATGTGTACACGTGAAGAAATGGTGGAATAAATCACACGCGGAGTTGGGGAATAAAAAAAAGAAGAAGAAAGAGTGCAAAATGCGCACGCACCACCAGCCTCATTGAACACACACACACACACACACACACACACACACACGGGATGTAATATTTCACTCTCTTTCCTCTCCACACGCAATACATTTTCGAGTGATTTGAAAAAAAAAAGAAAGAAAAGAAAAAAAATCATTAGTGCCTGATAGTCTGCAGCGCGTTTAAAGAGAGAATAAAACATACATATTCTTTAGGTACAAATTATTCGTATTTTCTGATTAATAAATAAGCTCCATTTTGCTTCCTCGTCCTCCTCCTCCTCCTCCTCCTCCTCCCCTGTGCCAATAACTTTTTTCTTTTTTTTCCTCATTAGCTGTTGCAGTAAATAATCTTCTGAACGACTTTTTTTCATACCATTAGTATTTTAATTCCCTAATGAGTGCCATGCATCATACATAACTAGAGAAGAGTGCGTTGAAGGATGAGATTTGAACGTGGTCTCTCTCTCTCTCTCTCTCTCTCTCTCTCTCTCTCTCTCTCTCTCTCTCTCTCTCTCTCTCTCTCTCTCTCTCTCATACCTAGCAATCAACCGGTCAGCCAATCTCTTTCGATGTATATTAATGAATTCCCTGTTCTCTCCTCTTCGTCTCTCCCTCTCTCTCTCTCTCTCTCTCTCTCTCTCTCTCTCTCTCTCTCTCTCTCTCTCTCTCTCTCTCTCCTTTTCTTCTAATTACCTCAAGTTCCTTCACTCATCTTCTGTCTTTTCATTCCTCGTTCTCTCTCTCTCTCTCTCTCTCTCTCTCTCTCTCTCTCTCTCTCTCTCTCTCTCTCTCTCTCTCTCTCTCTCTCTCTCTCTCTCTCTCTCTCTCTCTCTCTCTCTCTCTCTCTCTCTCTCTCTCTCTCTCTCTCTCTCTCTCTCTCTCTCTCTCTCTCTCTCTCTCTCTCTCTCTCTCTCTCTCTCTCTCTCTCTCTCTCTCTCTCTCTCTCTCTCTCTCTCTCTCTCTCTCTCTCTCTCTCTCAGTATTTGTCCACTCTCAATATCATAGCTAAGATTCTTGGTTAGTCCAGAATTGAGCAAGACGCACTAGAAAATTAACAGTTTTAGATACGTATTTCTCTCTCTCTCTCTCTCTCTCTCTCTCTCTCTCTCTCTCTCTCTCTCTCTCTCTCTCTCTCTCTCTCTCTGTCTCTTATGAACCGAAAACCAATATAGAAGGCCAAGATCTGACAAGCTTTATCGCACAATCCCTTAGGAGGTCAAGAAGGAGATAGCGAGAGCCGATTCTCTCTCTCTCTCTCTCTCTCTCTCTCTCTCTCTCTCTCTCTCTCTCTCTCTCTCTCTCTCTCTCTCTCTGTATTCCGGTAAATGGTACCAGGCAGAGATTTGCTTATTTCCTTATTCGGGTTGAAGTTTTCATTCTGAATAAAAAAAGAAGAAAAATGTTACAGTATTCAATGAAATAGTCTTCAGCCTTCGTTTTCTGGGACTGATTGGTGGCTTTGTGTTTTGCCTTTCCTGTAAATAATTCGGTGATTATGGTTCACAGCACGACAGGGGAAGGTGGAAAAAGGTTACGATGTAAAGCAAAGGAATATTTAACTTTCCTTTTTTGTTACCGATTGGTGTGTCTTCTTTTCTCGTTTTTTTATTATTATTATTATTTTTTTGGTAAATAGTTCGCTTATTATAAAGTTTCTGGGGAATGAATTTAGCGCAAACTTTATACAGAATTATAATGATTTGCTCTCTGGAAAATGACGGCGTGTGGAGAAGTTTTATTTTAGTCTTTTGAAATGCGTTTGATAAGGAGCCATCGCCGCTGAGGACGGGCATTCTAGAGGTGAATTACGGGGGCGCGGAAGGACAGGCTGTCATTGTCATGCGTCTGTACAAATGGCACGTCACTCCGCCAGCCAACTTAGCTTACCTCATTCAAAACTGTTGTACTTAAGTGTAAAAAAAAAAAAAAGAAAATAAATAAATAAATAAAATACCGACGCCACTTGCTTTATTTCCAGAGTTCTCGAAATTCTACATGATGTTGTTTTCACTGATTGTCTCCACAGTTCATACACACACATTACTATTTAATTACTATCGCTGTTGTAATGAAATGATGTGTTTTTTTTGTGTGTAATTAAATTTATCCACTACTGTATATGAATTGCACCTCATCACTACACAACTAAAATGACAATCTTTTAGAACATTAGAACATAAGAACACATGGAAATAAGGAAAAACTGGAAGAAGACTCCAGGCCCACACATGAGAGTTCCCGCATGAAACATACCTCCCTTTTTCCACTTATTATCCTAATCTGTACATTCATCTGATCTTCTTTTAAAGGTCTTTTCATATTAACAAGTTTACAGAATTCAATACCACTCGTTCTCTTGTAAAAAAAAAAATAAATAAATTGGGGTGATTACCGTTACTCCCATGATTGTCGGCAGTATAGTTCCTTCATAACACACATATCATCATTGTTGAGCCTCGGGTTGACAAAGTTGTTGTGGTCCATTCAACATGCACTCGACACAAAAAGGTCAGATGAATGTAAAGTGTAGAGGTAAGGAAAGCTAATGTGATTTAGACGGACAAAAAAACAAGTTCGTTCAAGGGGAAAAAAAAAGAAAAGAAAAAAAAGCAGACTCAAAAAACACTACGCCGTCAGACTAAGTATAGTAGAGTTGACAAGCAGCGCGTCAACATTTCAGACTCTCACGGTGATAAAAAAGACAAAAATCCGGGAAGCTCGATCATGAAATAGAAAATAGACTGAACGATTAGCTTACGTAACACAGTAAAAAAAAAAAAAAAACCTTCGCTATCAGTAAGTAATTTTAACCCTTTCACTGCGACACAAAACAATAAGCAGCATCATAAGTAATGCGTGAAGTCTTTATAATCATCTACAAGAAAGTTATGGGTGAAAAAAGTAAATATATTGCAATTTCTTTCCAGTTCAAAGATTGGATGTGGCTGTTGAACAAGTAGAAGATGTCTCAGAGTGATTCGTAATTAGGGAAAGGTGTACGAAGTGACAGTAAAAGGGTTAAAACTTCCACAGTAATATATAATACAACATAAAACAACAGTGTGAACACGACTCACTAATGCACTGTGTAAAAAAAAAAAAAAAAAAAAAAAAAAAAAATATATATATATATATATATATATATATATATATATATATATATATATATATATATATATATATATATATATATATATATATATATATATATATATATATATATATATATATATATATATATATATACAGATAAAAACAAGGGATCACAAATGAATCTCAGACAGCAGCAGACCTGTCCGTTCCTCCTCAGCTGTTTAACTTCACTACATTGCACTAGCTACAGTATCTGGGAAAGCTAGCAATTACATAAAAGAGAGAGAAGAATATTCCTCAGCTACAACCATAATATCTGGTTCGAATACGAATAATACAGAAAAAAAAAATCTCGATATGGCAGAAGAGAAAAAAAAAAAAAGTGAGATAAAGTTACTTGGAAAAAGAAAACAGCAAAACAAGAAAAGAAAAAGAAAGAAAAAAGAAAGTACCCTCGTTTGTGGTTGCAGAAAAATTACTTTGGGAAAAACTAATTACAAAAACTAACTACAAAGAAAGAAAGAAAAAAAAAAGAGAAAGAAAATGCCATCCTTTGTAGCGGAGGTAAAAAAATACTTGAGAAAAACTAGGTACATTATTTACAACGAGGAAGGAATAGTCGAAGGCAACTGTTGCTTGTGGTCAGAGTCAAAAATGATACAGAAAACCAACACCAAAATAAAAAAAAAAGCAAAAAAAAAAAAAAAGTGCACACGTCGCATTGTTTGCTGTTGCAGGAAAAAGTACCTGAAAAAAAGTAATAACAGTATAAAAGAATAAAAAGCTGTAATCTACACTTTCTTTTTACTCGTGATTGAGGTAAAAATGCTACAGTAAAATACTAATAAAAAAAATAATGTTGTTCGTGATTTAAGTAAAGAAAATGTGAAAAGAAACTAACGACTGAATAAAAATAAGAAAAAGCTGCAATCTGCGTCTACCTTTTGCTTGTGGTTCAGGTACAAATGCTAGAGAATGACTAATAAATAACAGAAAAAGAAAATATGTTGTCTGCCTCTACTATTGTTCGAGGTAAGGGTATAAAAGCTAGCTGGTGTGGGAAGGTTGTGTGTTACTTAGAGAGGAGGGACAGTACGAGCACGAGAGTACATTGCAGGGACGCTTGGTGTAATGGGTAAGAGCGATATCTTTTTATGGTCAAGCACATGAATTCACTATCAAAGTACAAGATGTCAAAACATTAACAGCGGTAAATAAAGACAACAAAATACATCTGTGAACGAAATGGTGTGAAGGTATTGCAAATCGTAATATCGACAAATATGATGTATTGTGGTGGGCAAATATTTAAATTATTGAGAGGAACTAAATGCAAGTCTACTGTCAACAAGTAACATTCGAGAGTTTTGACAACATTACATAAAAAGAACGCAGAGTAAATACGACAAAATGGCAATAAGATACCATGAGTCCTAATATAAAAAAAAAAAAAGAAAAAAAAAACTTACAATAACCGAACGTTGAAACTTGACGAAAAAAAAAAATCCTCTTAATATGTTACTTTGAAGACTTTTTCACAGCAATGCATAAAAGACGAAGTTTTTTCTTTATATTATACATGTGAAGGAGGATAACTAAGGGGAAAAAAAATGAAAAAAACTAAGCTACTTCCCTCAAAAAAAAAAAAAAAAAAGTAAAAGAGAATAGAGGACAGCAAGTCACAATATCAAGCAACGTGTAACATAAACACTACGCAAGAATAAAACAAATACGTCACTACAAACACACAGCACCGTGAACCCTCCCCAGCACTGCACAGGAACATGAGAGTGGGAGAGTGCAGACGTAAGAGTGGTGTGAAGGAGCCATAAATCATGATATCGACAAAACCACAATAACGTTACATTACCGCGAGGCAAGGAGAAAGAAAGGAATGCTGCAAGAACATGACTTATTCAAGCTTATTCGCACTCCAGAAAACCTTCAGTCCCTTAAGAGCCTCAGGCCAACTCACTTCAATACTGCTTTCCTCTCCCTCTCTCTTTCTCTTTCTGGCAGTGACATTTGACGGAAAAATCTGAGATTGAAATTTCGATGTACACGTTTAAATTCTGAAGTACTGTTCGTGTGTAAATCTTATGTATGTACACTGTGTGATTAATGCCAGCGTGTATTGGTGTATGTAAGTTGTATGTCGGTATACATACACACAGCTGCAATTATTCACGTAACTTCACACACACACACACACACACACACACACACACACACCACTTGAGTAAACAAGAGTGTGGTACAGAAAATTACCTTTGATAACCCTCTAACTCTCTCTCTCTCTCTCTCTCTTCTCTCTCTCTCTCTCTCTCTCTCTCTCTCTCTCTCTCTCTCTCTCTCCCTCTCTCTCTCGCTCTCTCTCTCTCTCTCTTTCTCTTCCAGGCCTCTGCTCTACTCATCTTGTCCATCCAGGTATCCATCCTTCTCCTTTATATATATATGCATTCCGTCTTTGTCACTCTCTTCCTGTCCCTCGCTTTCTCTCTGTCCTCCATTAACATTTACACATTTCTCTTTGTTTCGTGCGCACAAGACGAATGGGGAATGAAGGTTCTGGACGCATTTTCCTTTGTTTTCAAGCGTTGGTGGCGATAAAGTAGGCAGGCTGATGGAAGGGCTGAAGGCGAGGTGAAGGAAAGGTGAAAGGAAGTAAGTGAGGAAAATAAAAAAAAGTAGAAAGGAAGAGAAATATGAGAAAATAACAAGAGAACATGTGTACCTAAGGTGATGGAAAAGGAGGAGAAGAAAACATAGTGGAAAATAGAAAGTGAAGAAGAGAAATGAGGGGAAAGAAGGATGAAGGTTCGTAAAATAAAAGGAAGCAAGGAGGGAAAAATGCTCCAAAGAAATGACAAGGAAATGTGTATACTGAAATAAAGAAAAAGGATATGAAAAAAAACAACAACGTATAAATAAAGTAAAAGGAAGAAAACTTAAGATACTGAAAACAACATGAAGTAAAACAAGGAAGGAAGGCACAAAGGGAAGAGTAAAAACGAAGGAAAAAAAAAGAGACGTCACATGGAAAAGGCGGCAAAGAAAGAAGATAGAAAAGAAAGAAGAAGTGAAGAAAAAGGTGATGTCATAAGGAAGACAAAGAGAGAAGCGAAGGGAGAGAACGAAGATGATTAAAGCACAGTGAAAGATGAGGAAGAAGAGAATTGGAAGAAAATGTGAAAGCGGGAGAAAGGGAGAGAGCGGAATAAACACGTGGATAAGTTATGGAGAAGATCACAACTCAGTATGTAGGAAACTGTAACTTAAGCCGACTTTAATACTTCCGAACAGACTCCAGATATTAAAGAATTCATAAGGATAGCTAGCACTTTCCTTACTTACACCTTCCTCCTCCTCCTCCTCCTCCTCCTCCTCCTCCTCCTCCTCCTCCTCCTCCTCCTCCTCCTCCTCCTCCTCCTGCTCCACTTCCTCGTTTTCTATTCATTCGCTGTTCATCCTATTCACCTCCTCTAATCTATTTACCTGTTTCTCATTTCACCTTCTTTCTCTTCTTCATTCTATACTCTCCATTTCCTCTCTCTGTTTTTACTTTATTTCTGCTCCTCGTCCTTCGTCTCTCTCTCTCTCTCTCTCTCTCTCTCTCTCTCTCTCTCTCTCTCTCTCTCTCTCTCTCTCTCTCTCTCTCTCTCTCTCTCTCTCTCTCTCTCTCTCTCTCTCTCTCTCTCTCTCATATCCTTTCTCTTTGCACTTCCTCCATCTTCATCCACCTCCTCCCATCCATCTCTCACTCCTTCACATCGCTCACGCCAAGGCTGGAAAGTATAAAGACGAAAATAATGTAAGGTGCAGTGTGCTATGGAGGACACAGAGGGAGATAAAGGGTTGAGAGAGTAGGGGAGCAGGAGGAGGAGGAGGAGGAGGAGGAGGAGGAGGAGGAGAAATATGTCTTTATTCCTCCTTCGGTGTCCTTATCCTTCAGGAACGTAAAGGGGAGAGTGTCTGTGTGGCTGAGTGTCTGAGTGTGTGTGTATGTGTGTGTGTGTGTGTGTGTGTGACGATTCTATCCAAAACTAATAAAAGGAGGAATAAATGGAGGTTTAAATGATAGATTTGCCCGAAGCTTGTGTGTGTGTGTGTGTGTGTGTGTGTGTGTGTGTGTGTGTGTGTGTGTGTGTGTGTGTGTGTGTGTGTGTGTGTGTGTGTGTGTGTGTGTGTGTGTGTGTATGTTTGTGTAGCGTGGTGTCCTCATGTATATAGAGTACGCTTGTGTGTTCATGTAAAATATGTACACTTTAATATCCTTCTCCTGTATGTGTGTGTGTGTGTGTGTGTGTGTGTGTGTGTGTGTGTGTGTGTGTGTGTGTGTCTGCACGTAGAATAATTCAGCCTTTTATTCTACGTCTAACAAGAATATTCACTACCTTCATTCCACAATCCCTGCAAAATTAACGTAACATCAAGATCCCTTCGAAGCTCTTCTTTCTCTCTTTACTCCGTGATTTACTTGACCAAAAGATCCTCCTTGCCTTCCTCGGGGACTTGGGCTTCAGAGAGCTAAGGGAGGCGGGGAGAGAGAAGGAGAGGGGCTGGGGAGTGAAGGGGGGATGGTAAGAGGCTGGGAGAGGAAGGAGAGAGGTTGGGGAGTGGAGGAGGGCTAGTAAGAGGCTGGGAGGGGAAGGTATAGGGCTGGGGAGGGGAAGGGGGCCGGTAGGAGGCTGAGAAGGGAAGGGAGAGTGGCTGAGGAGTGGAGGAGAGTCGGTAAGAGGCTGGGAGAGGAAGGGAGAGGGGCTGGGCAGAAGAGGAGGGCCGGTTAGAGCCTGGGAGGGGGCCGGGAAGGGAGAGGTTGGTTAGGGAAGGTCGGATCAAGATCTCAAGAAGTTATCTCGATGAGGATCAGACGCGAGTCTCCCGAACAAGAATAAGATCGAGAATGATAATATAAAAAGGTGTAAAAAAGGAGCCATTATATAAAGATAGTTCGGAAAGCCCCCTTTTTTTTTTTTTTTTTTGTATAGAAGAGAGACACTTTCCGCTACATTTGCTACTACTGGAGCAGCTACTATTACTATTGCTGCTGCTGCTGCTGCTGCTGCCTGTGCCACAGAGAATGTAAAGAAAGGAATTACCTCAGGTGGCGAGAGAACAGGGAAAGTTTTTTTTTTTTTTGGATGGTGCAGTCACACACGTCCTTCTACTGCTACTACTACTACTACTACTAATACAAAAACTACTACTACTACTACTACTACTACTATCACTGCTACTACTGCTGCTGCTGCTGCTGCTACTACTACTACTACTACTACTACAATCAACACTATTATTTTTACTATTGCTAAACCTACTTCTGTCTCTTCCAGTAATATATCTACTACTATAACCCTAAATGCCCCCCCCAAAAAAAAATGTACACGAGTAAAAAACACACAAAATAAACTACAAATCTGTCGCTAGTGTAGAAATAGATTTTTGTATAGTAACCCCTTGGTTTACCACCACCACCACCACCATTACTACTGCTACCACCGCCACAAACACCATCACAAACACAGCTGGTAAATATATATGTCACAATATTACAACCGCCCATCATTCCGGCCTGCACCACCACCATCACGTGACTTCCACCACCAATAACAATACTGACAACAACAATAACAACAATTCTACCACTATTTCTCCCTTGCTATTGTATGTCCCTCGCTTTATCCTCCTTTTCTTCTTCTGCTTCTTCTTCTCTCCCTCCCCCCTCCTCCTCCTCCTCCTCCTCCTCCTCCTCCTCCTCCTCCTCCTCCTCCTCCTCCTCCAGGCACGTCTTCGTCTCCACCAATGAGAAACACCCACGGGCTCTCCTTCTACAGACTGATAGCTTAGACGCGGTGCTGTTAAGAATCTCTCTCTCTCTCTCTCTCTCTCTCTCTCTCTCTCTCTCTCTCTCTCTCTCTCTCTCTCTCTCTCTCTCTCTCTCTTGCAGTTCTCCTTTCCCTCTCTATGTCCCACTTAGTCTTTTTCCCTCCCTCCCTCCCTCTTTTCCTCTTTCCCCTTCCTCCCTCCTTCCCTCCCAGTCCATCGTTCTCTCCCTACCTGACTCCACTGTATTTTTTCCTCCACGCCCATCAACTAGTCTTCCTTCCTCCCTTCCTCCCTCCCTCCCTCTGTCTCTCCTTACCCCTTATGCGTTCTTTCTTCCTCCTCCTCCTCCTCCTCCTCCTCCTCCTCCTCCTACTCCCTCTCCCCTTCCTTCCCTCCACTGTAGTTTCCCATTTTTCTCTCCCTTCCTTCCTCTCTCCCCTCCCTTCCTCCACTCTCTTCTGTCTTTGTCCCACCTCTCCCTCCTCCACCTCCTTCTCTCCCTACACTGCAGGTCTCCGTTTTTCCTTCCTCTCTGACTCCCTCCCTCCTTCCTTCCTTCCCTCCCTCTTTTCCTTTCAGCTAATTTTTCTCCCTATCGACGCAGTTTCCTCTTCCGTCTCCTTCCCTCCCTCCCTCTCTTACCTCCTCTGGTCATTCCCCCTTTCCTCCTGTTTACTTCGTCTCCACTTCTTATGGCTGATAATCCGAGCATTTCTTATTTCTTTACTTCCTTCCCTGAATTCTTTCTTTATTTCACGCATGTCTTCCTATTCTTCTTCTTCATTCTCCCCTTCCTTCCTTCTTTTTGTGTTGACTTCCTTCTCCCCTTCTCTTTGTTGTTTTTATCTTTCTTTCGTTTCCTTCCTTCTTTCCGTCCTTTCATATTTTTTTCTTTTCTTCCCCTTCTTATGAAATTCTCACATCGTTCTTCCGTTTCTTCGTCCTCTTTCTCCTTTCTTTTTCCTTTCCTTGCACTTGTTCATTCTTTTCTTTGCTTCTTTATTTATCCACGTTCTTTTTCTTTCGTCCTCAAGTTTCTTTCTTCGTTGTCATCCTTCCCATTTTTCATCTCCGTTATTCTAGTTTCTCCTTTTCATTCTACATTTACAGTCCTCCATTTCTTCTTCACTACATTTCCTTCTTCGTTCCCTTCCTCCCTCCTCTCACCCTTCATCTTCTCTCCTTCCTTATCTCCCTCCTTCGTTCTCTTCACTCTCTTTATCCATCTACCTTTACCCCTTCTTTATCCTTTGTTCTCCCTACTTCCCTACATCATTCCACCTTCCTCCCTACTTCATCCTTCTTCCTCCCTTTCTCCATCCATCCCTTCTCCCATTCTTAACATTTCCTCCTTCGCTCTCCTTCACTCTCCTTCCTCCCTCACTTGTCCTGCGTGAAAAATGTTGCCTCACTCGATTTAATCACGTCACCTCTAAATCTCTAATATCGGCGAGGCTCGTATGGAAATGTCGGTAAATAAAACAAATAAAGATGTATTGCGCACTCGATTTGATGCAGAGCCATTTAGAATTAGGACGAGAGAGAGAGAGAGAGAGAGAGAGAGAGAGAGAGAGAGAGAGAGAGAGAGAGAGAGAGAGAGAGAGAGAGAGAGAGAGAAGCATAATTCAAGAACGTATATTATTAATGTTGGTGCTATCAGCGTTCTTTGCTCTCTCTCTCTCTCTCTCTCTCTCTCTCTCTCTCTCTCTCTCTCTCTCTCTACTAACATCAAATATTAAATTCTTGATCAAAGACTCCGAAAAATTTACTGAACTTCGAAAAAAAAAGAACAATACGGAGGAGAAAATTAACTTGTAATGAAGGAAATGTTTGACAGCAAGGATCATCATATATATACGCTGTAACAGAGAGAGAGAGAGAGAGAGAGAGAGAGAGAGAGAGAGAGAGAGAGAGAGAGAGAGAGAGAGAGAGAGAGAGAGAGAGGTTTTCACTAGGGAATAGACTAGTTTACTGATATCATACAGGGGAACGAAGGGCGCCATGTACACTAAATCATGCACACACACACACACACACACACACACACACACACACACACACACACACACACACACAGTATTCGTAAGTCCGTGTTTCGTCAGATTTAAACCAACAGCAGCGTCTAGCCTTCCCTAAACGGACGCCCTAGTGAGCGAGGAGGGCGCCCTAGTGTGGGAGGAGGGCGCCCCGGTGTGGGAGGAGCGCAAGAGACTCATTTCCCAGGACGAGGATGATCTGTATTATAATTCTTGCTTTCCTGTCTTGATTCCATTGCTAATATTCTCTATGCTCATCCTCCTCCTCCTCCTCCTCCTCCTCCCCTTACCCTCATGCTCATCGTCATTGTCATGCGTCTGTACAAATGGCACGTCACTCCGCCAGCCAACTTAGCTTACCTCATTCAAAACTGTTGTACTTAAGTGTAAAAAAAAAAAGAAAATAAATAAATAAATAAAATACCGACGCCACTTGCTTTATTTCCAGAGTTCTCGAAATTCTACATGATGTTGTTTTCACTGATTGTCTCCACAGTTCATACACACACATTACTATTTAATTACTATCGCTGTTGTAATGAAATGATGTGTTTTTTTTGTGTGTAATTAAATTTATCCACTACTGTATATGAATTGCACCTCATCACTACACAACTAAAATGACAATCTTTTAGAACATTAGAACATAAGAACACATGGAAATAAGGAAAAACTGGAAGAAGACTCCAGGCCCACACATGAGAGTTCCCGCATGAAACATACCTCCCTTTTTCCACTTATTATCCTAATCTGTACATTCATCTGATCTTCTTTTAAAGGTCTTTTCATATTAACAAGTTTACAGAATTCAATACCACTCGTTCTCTTGTAAAAAAAAAAATAAATAAATTGGGGTGATTACCGTTACTCCCATGATTGTCGGCAGTATAGTTCCTTCATAACACACATATCATCATTGTTGAGCCTCGGGTTGACAAAGTTGTTGTGGTCCATTCAACATGCACTCGACACAAAAAGGTCAGATGAATGTAAAGTGTAGAGGTAAGGAAAGCTAATGTGATTTAGACGGACAAAAAACAAGTTCGTTCAAGGGGAAAAAAAAAAGAAAAGAAAAAAAAAGCAGACTCAAAAACACTACGCCGTCAGACTAAGTATAGTAGAGTTGACAAGCAGCGCGTCAACATTTCAGACTCTCACGGTGATAAAAAAGACAAAAATCCGGGAAGCTCGATCATGAAATAGAAAATAGACTGAACGATTAGCTTACGTAACACAGTAAAAAAAAAAAACCTTCGCTATCAGTAAGTAATTTTAACCCTTTCACTGCGACACAAAACAATAAGCAGCATCATAAGTAATGCGTGAAGTCTTTATAATCATCTACAAGAAAGTTATGGGTGAAAAAGTAAATATATTGCAATTTCTTTCCAGTTCAAAGATTGGATGTGGCTGTTGAACAAGTAGAAGATGTCTCAGAGTGATTCGTAATTAGGGAAAGGTGTACGAAGTGACAGTAAAAGGGTTAAAACTTCCACAGTAATATATAATACAACATAAAACAACAGTGTGAACACGACTCACTAATGCACTGTGTAAAAAAAAAAAAAAAAAAAAAAAATATATATATATATATATATATATATATATATATATATATATATATATATATATATATATATATATATATATATATATATATATATATATATATACAGATAAAAACAAGGGATCACAAATGAATCTCAGACAGCAGCAGACCTGTCCGTTCCTCCTCAGCTGTTTAACTTCACTACATTGCACTAGCTACAGTATCTGGGAAAGCTAGCAATTACATAAAAGAGAGAGAAGAATATTCCTCAGCTACTACCATAATATCTGGTTCGAATACGAATAATACAGAAAAAAAAAAAAATCTCGATATGGCAGAAGAGAAAAAAAAAAGTGAGATAAAGTTACTTGGAAAAAGAAAACAGCAAAACAAGAAAAGAAAAAGAAAGAAAAAAGAAAGTACCCTCGTTTGTGGTTGCAGAAAAATTACTTTGGGAAAAACTAATTACAAAAACTAACTACAAAGAAAGAAAGAAAGAAAAAAAAAGAGAAAGAAAATGCCATCCTTTGTAGCGGAGGTAAAAAAATACTTGAGAAAAACTAGGTACATTATTTACAACGAGGAAGGAATACTCGTAGTCGAAGGCAACTGTTGCTTGTGGTCAGAGTCAAAAATGATACAGAAAACCAACACCAAAAAAAAAAAAAAAGCAAAAAAAAAAAAAAGTGCACACGTCGCATTGTTTGCTGTTGCAGGAAAAAGTACCTGAAAAAAAGTAATAACAGTATAAAAGAATAAAAAGCTGTAATCTACACTTTCTTTTTACTCGTGATTGAGGTAAAAATGCTACAGTAAAATACTAATAAAAAAATAATGTTGTTCGTGATTTAAGTAAAGAAAATGTGAAAAGAAACTAACGACTGAATAAAATAAGAAAAAGCTGCAATCTGCGTCTACCTTTTGCTTGTGGTTCAGGTACAAATGCTAGAGAATGACTAATAAATAACAGAAAAAGAAAATATGTTGTCTGCCTCTACTATTGTTCGAGGTAAGGGTATAAAAGCTAGCTGGTGTGGGAAGGTTGTGTGTACTTAGAGAGGAGGGACAGTACGAGCACGAGAGTACATTGCAGGGACGCTTGGTGTAATGGGTAAGAGCGATATCTTTTTATGGTCAAGCACATGAATTCACTATCAAAGTACAAGATGTCAAAACATTAACAGCGGTAAATAAAGGCAACAAAATACATCTGTGACGAAATGGTGTGAAGGTATTACAAATCGTAATATCGACAATATGATGTATTGTGGTGGGCAAATATTTAAATTATTGAGAGGAACTAAATGCAAGTCTACTGTCAACAAGTAACATTCGAGAGTTTTGACAACATTACATAAAAAGAACGCAGAGTAAATACGACAAAATGGCAATAAGATACCATGAGTCCTAATATAAAAAAAAAAAAAAAAGAAAAAAAAAACTTACAATAACCGAACGTTGAAACTTGACGAAAAAAAAAAAATCCTCTTAATATGTTACTTTGAAGACTTTTTCACAGCAATGCATAAAAGACGAAGTTTTTTCTTTATATTATGTGTGTGAAAGAGGATAACTAAGGGAAAAAAAATGAAAAAAACTAAGCTACTTCCCTCAAAAAAAAAAAAAAAAAAAAAAGTAAAAGAGAATAGAGGACAGCAAGTCACAATATCAACCAACGTGTAACATAAACACTACGCAAGAATAAAACAAATACGTCACTACAAACACACAGCACCGTGAACCCTCCCCAGCACTGCACAGGAACATGAGAGTGGGAGAGTGCAGACGTAAGAGTGGTGTGAAGGAGCCATAAATCATGATATCGACAAAACCACAATAACGTTACATTACCGCGAGGCGAGGAGAAAGAAAGGAATGCTGCAAGAACATGACTTATTCAAGCTTATTCGCACTCCAGAAAACCTTCAGTCCCTTAAGAGCCTCAGGCCAACTCACTTCAATACTGCTTTCCTCTCCCTCTCTCTTTCTCTTTCTGGCAGTGACATTTGACGGAAAAATCTGAGATTGAAATTTCGATGTACACGTTTAAATTCTGAAGTACTGTTCGTGTGTAAATCTTAT
>NC_087162.1:4632500-4635000 GCF_035594125.1 Scylla paramamosain | reverse complement strand
CTACTTCCCTACATCATTCCACCTTCCTCCCTACTTCATCCTCCTTCCTCCCTTTCTCCATCCATCCCTTCTCCCATTCTTAACATTTCCTCCTTCGCTCTCCTTCACTCTCCTTCCTCCCTCACTTGTCCTGCGTGAAAAATGTTGCCTCACTCGATTTAATCACGTCACCTCTAAATCTCTAATATCGGCGAGGCTCGTATGGAAATGTCGGTAAATAAAACAAATAAAGATGTATTGCGCACTCGATTTGATGCAGAGCCATTTAGAATTAGGACGAGAGAGAGAGAGAGAGAGAGAGAGAGAGAGAGAGAGAGAGAGAGAGAGAGAGAGAGAGAGAGAGAGAGAGAGAGAGAGAGAAGCATAATTCAAGAACGTATATTATTAATGTTGGTGCTATCAGCGTTCTTTGCTCTCTCTTTCTCTCTCTCTCTCTCTCTCTCTCTCTCTCTCTCTCTCTCTCTCTCTCTCTCTCTCTCTCTCTCTACTAACATCAAATATTAAATTCTTGATCAAAGACTCCGAAAAATTTACTGAACTTCGAAAAAAAAAGAACAATACGGAGGAGAAAATTAACTTGTAATGAAGGAAATGTTTGACAGCAAGGATCATCATATATATACGCTGTAACAGAGAGAGAGAGAGAGAGAGAGAGAGAGAGAGAGAGAGAGAGAGAGAAGAGAGAGAGAGAGAGAGAGAGAGAGAGAGAGAGAGAGAGAGAGAGAGGTTTTCACTAGGGAATAGACTAGTTTACTGATATTATACAGGGGAACGAAGGGCGCCATGTACACTAAATCATGCACACACACACACACACACACACACACACACACACACACACACACACACACACACACAGTATTCGTAAGTCCGTGTTTTGTCAGATTTAAACCAACAGCAGCGTCTAGTCTTCCCTAAACGGACGCCCTAGTGAGCGAGGAGGGCGCCCTAGTGTGGGAGGAGGGCGCCCCGGTGTGGGAGGAGCGCAAGAGACTCATTTCCCAGGACGAGGATGATCTGTATTATGATTCTTGCTTTCCTGTCTTGATTCCATTGCTAATATTCACTATGCTCATCCTCCTCCTCCTCCTCCTCCTCCTCCCCTTACCCTCATGCTCATCGTACTAGTGTTCCTCCTTGCGTTACGTGAAAGGATATGATGCTGATTGGGTAAGAGGAGGTGGTGGTGGTGGTGGTGGTGGTGAAAGTGAAGAAGAGAAGGAAGAACAGGATGATGATAATAACATAGATAATGTCATAATGATGATGTTGGGGAGAGAGAGAGAGAGAGAGAGAGAGAGAGAGAGAGAGAGAGAGAGAGAGAGAGAGAGAGAGAGAGAGAGAGAGAGAGAGAGAGAGAGAGAGAAACACAAACGTACACAAACAGGGAGACAACCAGACAGAAACAAACAAAAACTCGCCATCCATCCATACATCCATACATCCATACATACATCCATCCAGCGAGCCGGACAGCCAGACAAGGAACCAGACACACGCAGAAACACACACACACATACGCATGCAAAATAATTTCAAACTTCCCCTAAACTAACACTAGAGGACAAAGGCCGTATTTTCCGGGCCACATCGACCTGAACAGCACTACAGAAACATCCTAGCGAAGGTGAGTCCACTGAAAACTTGGCGGGAGGAACATCAAGGTATGAGAGAGGGAGACTTTACTAACACACGGAGACAAAACGTAACATGCAGGAGGAGGAGGAAGAGGAGGAGGAGGAAGAGGAGGAGGGGGATGCCACAAGGACAGAAAGATGAGCGGAAGACGAGGAGAACGTATGGTAATGACAGGACAAGGGAGAAGGAAGAAAGGAGAGAAGAAATGATCGTATATAAGGAAGGGAACGAAGGAGGAATGGGAAAAGAAGAGGAGAAAGAAAGAGAGGAGTAAGGATAGCGTGCCAAGGAGGAAAGAGGAATATATTGACGGGGGAAAAAAAGAAGAAGAAAAATAGAAGAAGTATGGACTGGGAAAGAGCAAAAGAGGAAGAGAAGAGTGAGGTAGAGGTTGAGAGGGTAGGAAAGAACGGAGGGAGGAAAAGTCTTGAATGCAGTGATAGAGAGAGAGGGAGAGAAAGGAGAGGAAAGGGGAATAAGGCCGGAGAGGTAAGATGGAGAGAAAGAAGGAAAGGACCGAGTAGTAGAGAAAGTAAATAAGAAAAAAAGGAGGAGTAAGAATGACAAATGATCATCTGAAAAGGAAAAGAGTAAGGAAGGAAGGAAGGATAAAGAATAAAGTAGAATAAATGAAAGAGGGAAAAGGAAGGAAATGGAAAATCAAAGAAAGAGTCAGGGAAAGAAGGAAGGAAGAGGAAAGGAAAAATGATGAAAAAAGTGAGAAAATGGAAAAGTAAAAGAAAAAAAGTGAGGAACGAATGATGAACAACAAAGAATAAAATGAAAGAAAGAAAAGGAGAGAGAGAGAGAGAGAGAGAGAGAGAGAGAGAGAGAGAGAGAGAGAGAGAGAGAGAGAGAGAGA
>NC_087162.1:4587500-4627500 GCF_035594125.1 Scylla paramamosain | reverse complement strand
TGATTTTAGTGGTGTTCTTTACTACTCTTGCTTCGTTGATGTGCCCTGTTGCACTTTACTCGAGGCCTTTGAGTGTGGCGCGGCGATGAGCGACACACAAGTTTGATAGGATGGATTGAGTAGCAGTGCCGCGGTGTGAAATGAGGATGTGATGAGGTGTGCTGAGTGGGTGTGGGGTTGCTGGAAACGTGATAAGGCTTAGCGAGGAGATAGGGTGGCAGTACGAGGCGGTGGTGCAAGGTGATAGGTGTAAGTGTAGATGTTCCTGAAGGTGTTATGGTGAAAGGTAAGGCGTCAGAGGCAGTGCATGGTGTGTGAGTGGCTATGGCAGGAACAGGTGAGGGTGGAAAGAGGTACTGGTGAAGAAAGAAGCTGGAGATGATGGGGGAAGTGAAAGCAGGTGTGGGTGTTCGTCTTGAGGGTGGTGGTGGCGGTGTAGTGAAGGGTTATGATGTATTGGGAAGGTGTGGATGGAATACGGGAGGGAAATGTGGAGGTGGAAAGAGGAATTGGTGGGGTAAAAAAGTTATCCATGATTGTGAGGCAAAAAGTTCTCTCTCTCTCTCTCTCTCTCTCTCTCTCTCTCTCTCTCTCTCTCTCTCTCTCTCTCTCTCTCTCTCTCTCTCTCTCTCTCTCTCTCTCTCTCTCTCTCTCTCTCTCTGTCTTTCAAACAAGAATGGGAAACGAGGGAGAGAGAAAAAAAAATCGTGTAAAAGACAAACTACTCAAAACTCATTACATTACATAGTTTTCTAAGACATGGAGATAAGAATAAAACCACCACTTTTCTAAATAAGGAAGGGAGTGGAAGTTTCACCTACTACATATGTACAACAAGGGAAAAACTCCACCCACAGCACCACCACGACGCTCCACCTCACAGCACACACTCAGAGCCTCCGGAAGAGCATGATGAATGACCACCAGGAAAAGAACTTATGTGTATTTGCAACACGAATCTGAGGGAACTAAGAAAACCTTTTTCATACAGTGCCACCAGTAAGAGGAGGAGGACGAGGAGGAGGAGGAGGAGGAGGAGGAGGAGGAAGGAGGGAGGAGGAGGAGGAGGAGGAAAAGAAGAAAAAGGAACTAGAGAAAAAAACAAATATACTTAATAATAATAATAAGGAGAAGAAGAAGAAATATAAAAGAAAAAAGAAGAAAATAAGAGCAAGAGAAGAACCGGAACAAGAAAAGAAGAAAAGGCCAAAACAAGAAGAAAAAGAACTACGAGGAAAGGAGAAAAAGACGGAAGAAATGACGAAACATAAAAAGTAAAGATGGAGAGAGAGAGAGAGAGAGAGAGAGAGAGAGAGAGAGAGAGAGAGAGAGAGAGAGAGAGAGAGTGGCGGGAAGACCAATGGCGGGAGAAGCTGAGGTAAAAGGAGGCGGTGGTGTGGCCGTCTACAAGTATTTATTCCCGTCACGGTGAAAAGTTTGCGGCCTGATTTGAATTATTGCAGGGTTTATTTCTCGATTCACGCACGGCTTCACTTTGCACGAGGGTGTGTATGAAGGCTGGTGGTTTTTGATACTATGGTTTTCTTGACTTTGTGGGAGAGAGAGAGAGAGAGAGAGAGAGAGAGAGAGAGAGAGAGAGAGAGAGAGAGAGAGAGAGAGAGAGAGAGAGAGAGAGAGAGAGAGAGAGAGAGAGAGAGAGAGAGAGAGAGGCAGACGTATATAGTGACAAAGACAGACAGGCACGTAGACATAAAGACAGGCAGGCTGACTGACAGATAGACAAAGACGGACAGACAGACAGACAGACGGGCAGACGGGCAGACAGACAGACAGACAGACAGATAGACGAAACAGAAAGGCGGACAGACATATACAGAAAGAAGGATAGACAGAGAGAGAGACAAAGACAGACAGACAGACAGGCAGACAGGCAAGCGGATAGACAGAGACAGACAGACAGACAGACAGACAGACAGATAGACAGGCAAGCGGAGAAGCAAAGAAACGTGAAGACAGACCGACAAACATACAAACGGACAGCCAGGCAAACAGACTGGTAGATAAAACAGACAAATAAACATGGATGCTGACCGGCAGACAGGTAGTAAGATTGACAGACAGGAAAACGGAGTGATAGACAGACAGACAGACAGACAGACGGACAAAACAAACAAATGGAAGGGTAAACAAAAGGAAAAAAAGAAAGAAAGCAGAGCAATACAACTAAGTGGGAACAGGAAAGGAAAAAAAGAATGGTGGAAATAAATAAAGGAAGAAAAATGAAGGAAAGGGGAAACTAGAAAGAAACAAAAAAAAAGAAAAGTGTGCACCATTACGAAAAACAAATATACACCACACCACGATATAAAGAAAAAGAAATAAAAAAAAGAATACACGGGGAAAACAAAGAAATAGCTTTATCAAAAAAATAAAAAAGAAAAATGATGGTGAAAAAAATAAGACCAAACGAGGAGCGAAGGAAAAGTTATCGGGCTATAGGAAAAAAGAAAAAAAAAAGAAAACTGACGAGAAGAAAAGTTAATGCAATCGTTCATGATAAAAATCCATACATACGAATAACACAACACTACATTAAGCCTATCGATCACCGGGAACGCTATTACCGCGCGCTGGGCCAACCTGGGGAACCTTTTACTGATAACACCCACACTTACTCCACGCCAGTCTCACTCACTCATTTTTATTCTTACGTCATTCCACGCTAATCTCGCTCACCCATTCTCTCTCTCTTACTCCACCACACTCTCAGTTACTCATTCCACGCCAATCTCACTCACCCACACTCTCACCTTTACTCCACGCCAACCTCACTCATTCCTTGCCAATCTCACTCACCCACACTCACTCTACGTTAATCTTATGAACCTGCACTCACACACTCACTCACACCACGCCCACCTTACTCGTAATTCACTCTGGGCAGCCACGTTGATAGCTCTTATGTACATTAACAAGAATTGAGAGAAAAGTCACTGGGAAATTTGAGAGAAAATATGAATAAGAGTTATGAAAAAAAATGGACATCTTAGAGTTGTGAGAGAAGGAAATGTTTACATGAACTTTTGTTGTGAGTCTATTCATTTTATTTTTATTTGTTTCTCTTCAGTAATCAACACTCATTTCATCCTCTCTCCGTTTTCTTTTCACAGTTCTATAAACCATAAACTATCTCACCTATTTTCCCTTCTCCTTTTATTGATCTACACTCTACGTATTTCATCTGTTCTTTCTCTATTTTTTCTACAGTTCAGCGCTACTTTCGTCTATTAAGTTCCCCGTCTTTTTACTGATCAATCCACATTTCATCATTCTCTATTTCAAGTAATTTTTCTCCTGTTTTTTTTTCTACACCTATTTCATCTATTTTTTTCTCTTTTTCTAGCTTAACGTTACTTTTACCTATTCTTCCCCTTCTTTTAACATATCACCCCCCCACTTCATCAATTCTTCCTTCTATTACCGCTATTGCATCTAACTTTCCCTCTGTTTTTATCGATGCAAATCTATTTAGTCTGTTTTCCCCACCCTTTTTCAATAGTTCAACGTTACTTTCATCTATTCTTCCCCATTCCTTTAACATACCTATCCCCATTTCATCAGTTATTCCTCCCATTACAACCCACATCCTTCCCTTTAACCGTGAACCAAGACAGGAGACCCCGCTCCCGCAAAAAGATAAATAGACACTTTCCTCCATGCCAATCGAGCCCAGCATTATCACACACAGTCCAACTCTCACCTGCAAAACTAGCCCAACTTCTAACCCAAAACTCCAGCACCAGCAGCATTATCCCTTTGCGCCCCACTAGTTCATTCATGCGTGGCCCGCTCCAAAGTAGCATGGAACCCTCACCTCACAAGCGTGAATAACCAATCATCGTGCAATATTCTGGCGCTTCCTGGCCCTCCCTGAAAAGGTTGCAGGAGGAGGAGGAGGAGGAGGAGGAGGAGGAGGAGTAGGAGGAGGGAGAACAAAGAAAGAGCGAGAGTGGTAGAGGGGAAAGATGAAGAAAGGGAAATGACAGAAATTTCTGGAAGATGAGAAAGACGAAAGAGGAATAAACGATGGAGGAGGAGAAGAGGAAAGAGGAGGAAGAGGAGATGGGGACGGTGAAGAAGCAAGCAAAAGCGGAAGTGGAAAAAAAAATAGGAGGAGGAGGAGGAGGAGGAGGAGGCAGGACGATGAGGGAGTTAGTAAATAAGGAAAAGGAGGAAAATGAGGAGGAGGAGGCGGCGGCAAAGCGCTGAGCAAGTTGGCAAAGGAGGAGGAGGAGGAGGAGGAGACGAGGGCGGTGAGGATGGGATAAGCAAAGGTGGAGAAGAAAAGATGGAGGAGAAAGGCGGGGGAAGGGAGTGAGAGAAACACCATTCCACGTCCTAATGAGCCAATTACTTTCTGATGCTGACGGCACGACGCCCAACACCATTCATTAATATCAAGGGCGGCATGACGACGAGTAGAGGGCGGAGGAGGCGAGGGCGACAAACTATTTCATCCCGGTACTTTTCTTTCACCCTTACACGACACGCGCAGACTGACTCCCTGAAGCAGAAACCGCACCAACAAAGGGAGCAAGAGTTTGAGGTAAACAGGGATGGAGTAAACGCGAGGACACGAGACAGGGTGAAGAAATGGAAGGAATGTGTTAGAAATGAGAAGAATAAAGAATGATTTGGGAATACTCGTAAAGAAGAATAGTAGGTATAAAGAGGATAAAGAAGGATGAAAGAAACGAAAGAAGAAGAGTCTGAGGTAGAGAGGAACGTAGCAAATAAGAGGACACGACGCTAAGTAAGACATGTAAGGATTTTATTTGAAAGAAGATATAGAAAAAAATAAATAGGGAGTACTCGTAAAGATTAGTAGGTATAAGAGGATAAAAAGAGATGAAGGAAACGAAAGAAGAAGAGTTTGAGGTAGAGAGCGACGTAGTAAATAAGAAGACACGAAGCAGAGTGAAGACATGGAAGGACTGTAAGGGAAACAAGAAATAAATAGAGAAATGGATAGGGGGTACTCGTAAAGAAGGCTAGTAACAATAACAGGGTAAAAAGGGATGAAGCAAATGAAGGGAGACGAGACAAGATAAAGAAATTAAAGTATTCCATTAGAAACAAAAGAGAGATGGAGAGGAGTGAATAAGTACTCGTAAATAAGGCAAGTAAGAGTAAACGACTCAATAAATATAAGTAAAACTATAGAGGATCAAAGGATAATACAAAGAGAGAAAAGGTACGCTGGGAGTCTTGAAAGAGAGAGAGAGAGAGAGAGAGAGAGAGAGAGAGAGAGAGAGAGAGAGAGAGAGAGAGAGAGAGAGAGAGAGAGAGAGAGAGAGAGAGAGAGAGAGAGAGAGAGAGGAAAAAAGTGCACTGGGATTTTTAAGAGAAGGACGGAGGAACGGAGCACAGTAAGAGATAAACAGAATGCTTGGGGTCTGAAGAGAGGGAGACACACAATACACCAAAACAGGAGTACCTACTATTGGAGGCTACAGAGAGGGAGGGAGAGATGCAGTACACTAAGGGAGAAGCGGTAGCGGGGTCATGGGTCACCGGAATAATACCTAGGTGCAAGCAACATTTGTGCACAGCGTTCCTCTACCAGGGTGTGTAGCGGCGCCGCGGCAGCAAAACAGAAAGCCTCGTAAACTCGGGTTGTGGACTCCTGGTGCACCTCTCCTCGAGTATTAAAGACAAAGTACATTCACTAAACTCTCTCACTCTCTCTCTCTCTCTCTCTCTCTCTCTCTCTCTCTCTCTCTCTCTCTCTCGTACGAATATACAGTACTTCCAGTGAGAGTGTTTGACGATGCTAATGGCCATCACTAGTTACATCCCTCGCCCTGATGCACTTCTTGACACAAATGGAGAGAGAGAGAGAGAGAGAGAGAGAGAGAGAGAGAGAGAGAGAGAGAGAGAGAGAGAGAGAGAGAGAGAGAGAGAGAGAGAGAGAGAGAGAGAGAGAGAGAGAGAGAGAGAGAGAGAGAGAGAGAGAGAGAGAGAGAGAGAGAGAGAGAGAGAGAGAGAGAGAGAGAGAGAGAGAGAGAGAGAGAGAGAGAGAGAGAGAGAGAGAGAGAGAGAGAGAGAGAGAGAGAGAGAGAGAGAGAGAGAGAGAGAGAGAGAGAGAGAGAGAGAGAGAGAGAGAGAGAGAGAGAGAGAGAGAGAGAGAGAGAGAGAGAGAGAGAGAGAGAGAGAGAGAGAGAGAGAGAGAGAGAGAGAGAGAGAGAGAGAGAGAGAGAGAGAGAGAGAGAGAGAGAGAGAGAGACCCACTTACTCATGCGGTATCCAAACTTGAGGAATTCACAACTCCATTCCTTAAGTTCCGGTTTTGTAATGATGTCTCTGCATTGTTCCTCGTAAACTTGGCGTCATTCCTGTGGCGGCGTGAACTGCTCGAGTGTCGCCACCTGTGCAGCGACGCTCGTGTTCTGAATCATTGCTGTGTTTTACCTCTATTCGTTTTAAATGACTCAAGAATAAATTACTGACGGTTTTCATGTTTTTTTTTTAATGATTTTTGAGATAGTCCCTGCATCTCTAGGGAAAACAATATTAGTGAGCATTCTACTAATCAATTCCGTGCGCTATGAAAAAAAAAGTGTTTCAGAATGTGGATTAAAGTGTACTTCTTAAGTTTTGTTTTTTTCTTCTTAACATTCCTACTTCTTCATCGTGTGTCGTCACTCTTCCATTTCGTCTCATTTGTTACTTACTATGTTCCCTTTTTTTCCCTTTCCGGTGAAGTCAAAGGAATGAAAAATTATAAACTCCAATAATAGTCTCGTTTATTCTTCTTCCAGTCACTCTTCCTGTATATATTTACTGTTACTATTGCTACTACTACTATCACTACCACAACCACCACCGCTACCATCACTACTACTGCTACTAATGTTAATACTAATAGTAATACTGAACTAAATTTTACCCTCAGCACTCAAATAAATGGGGTAAAACAACGTACTTACAAAACCAACTCTTTCTGCCACCCAATACTGTCACACACAAGTTCTTTCGAACAGCTTTTTAAAATTCAAACAAAATTCAACACATCTTTTCTTATTAGTATGCAGCAGTGTTTCAAAAATCCCCTTGACAAGGATCTCTGACATCTGCAGCCTCGACGTGGCCTTTGCTTCCTGACATGTGCCAGTACAGACCCTAACACTTGACAAGATAAGTGTGCCTATGGGAGGATAATAACTAAACACTGAATAAACTTTCTTGAGATACTTCAGGGTGTGATAAGGTCACTGAAGATAAGGAATGAAAGAAAAATTGGATATAATTTTCTTGGGAATTGTTGTGTCAGAACAGAGAATATAAATGGAGCTACAGTTCAGTACATGTGATTCTTTGACAAATTTTACTTATCATTCTTTGACAAATTCTACTCATCAGACTTAGGGGTGGAATTTAGATCAATGTTACACGGCAGATGGAATTATGTTTCAGTGGTGTACCTCACGTTTAAGGAGGGTGTTCAAACAGCCTTTATATTGTAATGTAGAAATCCTAATTCACATTTTAAGGAGAGTATTTGATTCAACATATTTCTCCTCGCATTTGAAGAAAATAATCAGATAGACTTTACATGCCGAGCAGAAGAATTTTTCCTCCTCTCAAGGTCAAGGAGACTATCTAAATATAAACTCTAATCTCGTAACTGGAAAGGCTTTCGATACGCACTTTATATTACAAATGGAAATATTCTACTTCTCATTCTTAAAGACGACATCCAAACAAGACCTATGGCAATAGAGAAAATGTACCTCCCTAAATATGATACAAAAACGCACATTCTGTTCACAGTGAAAAGTCGAAGAGCGCATGTAGGATCTCCGTGAAATATCAGATGCGTTTTCGTTTGTAATCAGCGGCAGTGAACGTGTCGCGCAAAGAAGCCTTCACCAACGCAGTAATTATAGAACTTTGAAAAAAAAAAATGATGGGAAATGATCAAAAGAGAAGTCAGTGAAGGGATGACAAGAAAATTGGCACAACACTCGAGAAATTTGCTCTTTCAAACACTGCGGGAGGGTGATGGAGCGCAGCAGGACGTGGTGCGTTTATCTGAAATAAGCAGTCGTCTCGAGGCTCAGGTGTTCAATTTTCAAGGAAGCTCCAACACAAGGAGTCATTATCTCACTTGGTACTCATACACACACAAAAATCTCATCGAGTCTAAAGACACGTTTGAGCAAAATTAGTGGTGATAATTGAGAGCAGTCAAGAAAGCCTTCAGCATCGAAATGTGAAAGAAAATTCGTAAACAAAAATCAACTTCATTACTGTAAAAAAAAAAAAAATAATAATAATAATTTGAATGTAACCTGCGTACCCCCTGAGGTAGCGGCACAGCCAGGCGGCAGCGGCAGAGCCAGGTGACAGCGATACAGCCAGGCCGCAGCGGCCGGCGGGCATTGCGGCAGAGGCGAGTAATACTGATGCACGCACTCCGTCCTCCATCCTTCACTGACAATGGCGTCGCTTCGCTCACATAACGACATATGGATTTACTGTAACGTGCGTCCTTGACCCGCATTCGCGAGGCCTCCCGAGGGCGCGCTGGACACACTGAACCGCTGCCATTACGGAAGCCTGGCGCGGCTGTCTGTTTCGTCCCGCGCTGCTCAGAGCAAACAACTTTGTGCACCCGCAATATTTCGCTTTGGTTGGTGTTTTGTGCTTTAGTGAAACAACGTGTAACCCGCATACACACGTGTGTGTGTGTGTGTGTGTGTGTGTGTGTGTGTGTGTGTATGTGAATTTTATAATATATATATATATATATATATATATATATATATATATATATATATATATATATATATATATATATATATATATATATATATATATATATATCGATGCAGGTAAGCAACGCGGCAGAAAAAGTGGGTGATAGTGGGGCGCGGCGACCTCACCTGACCTGTGACGCGGGCCGTAAAAGGGAATTGTTGGCCGTAACTCGCGGGTGTAGTGACCGTCTCTAACAGGTGCGGGCCGACACGGTTAACGCAGCACACTCGCATGTCAACAACGACTGTTTTCACGGAACGACGAGGTGAATGTCATGTCGTTCTCCGGGCTGCGGGGCGAGGGTGGGGCGATGGAAGGGAAGGCCTTCACTGAAGCATCTGCTTCTGGTGAGAAGACTCTTTCTGCTTCGTTCTTGCTGCTGTGAAGCAGTGTGTGTGTGTGTGTGTGTGTGTGTGTGTGTACATTTAAGACACATTTTCCACTTATCACTAGCAACCAGCAAGGTTCGAGCACTACATCGGGTTATTATTTGCGTTCGGATCCCGCCCACGCCTCACACAGGAGGAAGTGACTCGGGGCTCCGTGGTGGGGACGCTTCATTGAATGAGGAACGCGTATAATTGCACCCGCGAGCCCACATCTGCTGGAGTAGTACGTGCGGCATTCACTGACTCACCGTGTTGAGTGAATTCACGTTTCCGCTTCGGTCGATGATGATAATACCTGCTCATAAAAGATTTACTCCACTCATATCCCCCCCACATCTCTCTCTCTCTCTCTCTCTCTCTCTCTCTCTCTCTCTCTCTCTCTCTCTCTCTCTCTCTCTCTCTCTCTCTCTCTCTCTCTCTCTCTCTCTCTCTCTCTCTCTCTCTCTCTCTCTCTCTCTCTCTCTCTCTCTCTCTCTCTCTCTCTCTCTCTCTCTCTCTCTCTCTCTCTCTCTCTCTCTCTCTCTCTCTCTCTCTCTCTCTCTCTCTCTCTCTCTCTCTCTCTCTCTCTCTCTCTCTCTCTCTCTCTCTCTCTCTCTCTCTCTCTCTCTCTCTCTCTCTCTCTCTCTCTCTCTCTCTCTCTCTCTCTCTCTCTCTCTCTCTCTCTCTCTCTCTCTCTCTCTCTCTCTCTCTCTCTCTCTCTCTCTCTCTCTCTCTCTCTCTCTCTCTCTCTCTCTCTCTCTCTCTCTCTCTCTCTCTCTCTCTCTCTCTCTCTCTCTCTCTCTCTCTCTCTCTCTCTCTCTCTCTCTCTCTCTCTCTCCCCACGACACACACACACACACACACACACACACACACACGAGACTCCCTCCTTGTCATCTGCTTCCCTCGGGGTTCAGAAAATATATGGCCTGAGAGCGCGGCGCGTTGAAGGCGAGGTTTGGAAGCAGTGTCATGCTCCACCAGGCACTGAACCACATGACGCTGCCTCTCGCTCTCCTTTTCTCTCGTTTTGTCAGCATAACATTATTGTGCCTGACTCTTTCCTTTTCATACACAACAATGGCAGGATGAATAACTTGCCGAGAATGGACTGAATTCAACGTTCTTTCCATTGTTCTCTGTGGAAGTACCAAGACAGGATTTTGTCTGCCGCCGGAAAAAGATCTCTTCTGTTGTTACTCTATCATAATTATGTAAATCTTTACATCCTATGATAATTTTCTTCCTATTTCAGCATTATTATCATCATCATCATCATAGTAGTAGTAGTAGTAGTAGTAGTAGTAGTAGTAGTAGTAGTAGTAGTAGTAGTAGTAGTAGTAGTAGTAGTAGTAGTAGTAGTAGTAGTAGTAGTAGTAGTAGTAGCAGCAGCAGCAGCAGCAGCAGCAGCAGCAGCAGCAGCAGCAACACCAGCAGTTGTAGTGTTAGTAGTAGTAGTGGCAGCAGTACTATTAATGCTAGTATTATTATTTAGATATTTGTAATCATTCAAATTATTGAATAAGTGATCTTTGCTGGCGTCTGTCGTGCCGTGCCTATTCCTGTAAGTTTTCCCTCTTTTTACCTTCCTACTCTGGCAGGCTGTGACAAATGAAGTTCCCAGTTCCAAACAGGAAACCTAACCTACCTTGACCTCACACAAACTCTGCCACAGAGAAACATGAATAAGATAACTCATGGGAGGCGAGTCAAAATGTATGAGATTTTGAGTCAGGGATCACAGTCTGTCGTGAGATTTCCTGAGGGAGCTCGTCACCACGGAGTCAGATCACCAGAGGACACCAGTACAACAGCTTGCGTTCGCCAGACCACTGCCGCTGCTAGTCCTGCTTTATCCTCGTGCAGGTGAGGAATATGAAAGCCCGTCAGTTGAAGGTCACGTCTTTCTGCTCTACTCAAACAAAGGGACTCCAACGACAGCTTAGTTCATTTTACACGTGCAGACAGAGCCGGGGCTTGTGTGCCATCACCGCATTAAAGTGTGATGCACGCCGGGACGCAGCAAAGGCCACGAGGGATGAAGTAGGGAAAGAAACCACAAACATGCACCATTCTACATAATACATAGGACTCTGACCACCAGCAGAGAGAGAGAGAGAGAGAGAGAGAGAGAGAGAGAGAGAGAGAGAGAGAGACAGAGAGAGAGAGAGAGAGAGAGTACGAGTATACCCTTTATCTCTCAAGCACTGCACACACACACACACACATTCCTCCTTCACTCTTTACAACCCATGAAACTTCTGAATCATACCAGGAACACAGTGAAGATACTTAGCACTGTCTTCACCTTCGAGATACTATGGGTGAGCGTTGTAGAGGTAGGAGGTGAAAAAAAAAAGTTAGAGAATAACAATAAACCTTTGTGAAAATCTTTGCATGAAACTTTATTTAAACGCAACGAGAAACTTCCTGCTGCCTCAAGTTTCACGGTGTTCAACCAAAGCACCAAGTTACGAGCCTCTAGTGCTGCTGGAAGAGGAAGAGAGCGAGAGGCGAGGGAGTGAGACGGGAAGACAGGAAGAAAAGGAAGGAGGGAAGATTGGAGAAAGAAATGTAGAGGAAAGAGTAGGGTGGAAAGGTAAAGAGCAGTGAACGGAAAGGAAGATGGGGAAGAGAAAAGGTTTATGGCGAAAAGAACGGAAAATATAAAAACAGAAATAAGAGAAAAAGGAAGGAGGGAAGGGTGGGAAAAGAACTGCACAGGAAAGAGTTGAGAAGGAGGGAGCCGAGGGGATGTCGTGAGGAAGAAAGCAATATGGAAAAGAAGGCAAGGGAGGGATAAAATGGGGAAAAATGAAGATGGAAAGGTGGGCAGAAGATGGCGTGACGAAGGTGAAAGGGGAAGGAAAGGGTCGTAGGGTGTGGGAAGAGAGGAAGAATGGGAGGAAGAGGAGGAGGGAGGAGACAGAGAGTTGATGGCGTGACAGGGAAGGGAAGAGGGAAGGAGAATAGAAGGAGTGTAAAGGCATGGAACCGGAAGGGGGAATACAAAGGAATACAAAGGAAAGAACAGACAGCAACAGCCCTACTGGGCCTAACGAGGCTGTCTGTGTGTCTATTCTACCACTACCACTACAGATTCTAAGAGTTAGAGGACGGAGGACACTAGAGATCAAGGAAGGAAAAACAAGAGAGTATAGGGAGGAGGAAAGGCTAAGATGTGATAGGAAAGGATGAAAGAGAAATTATACTATTCACTACACTAACTAAAAAAAAAAAAAACATTTTATGTAGGCGCAAAGTACGTTATATGAGGGGTTGCTGCGAGGTGATTGTCCAACCTTTGTTTAAAAGTTTCTATTGTGTTACTATCGACAATATGTGCTGGGAGAGAGTTCCAGACATTTACAATTCTATTAAAGAAATAATACTTAGCCTCGTCTGATCTGAAACGCTTACCTATAATCTTGTAGCCATTATTTCGAGTAGTGTTGGAACTGTCAATGATGAGATAGTTGTTTACATTTACGTTATCAAAGCCCCGACACATCTTAAACAATTCAATTAAGTCGCCTCGCATTCGCCGTTTCTCTAAACTGAACAAGTTGAGTTCCCTCAAGCGCTCCTCATAAGGCTTGTTCCGCAGTCGTGGGATCAACTTGGTAACTCTTCTTTGGACTCTCTCCAGCTTGTCTATATCTTTCCTGTAATGGGGTGACCAGAACTGGACGCAATACTCAAGTAGAGGTCGGACAAGTGTATTAAACAATGTGAGAATTACCCCTTCTGATTTGAATTCGAAAGTCCTACCAATAAACCCAACCAATTTATTTGCTGTTTTAACTACTTCCGAGCAGTGTTTACTTGACTTGAGGTCTGAGGTAATTATAACACCCAAGTCCTTTTCCTCCTTAACCTTAAGAAGCTCGGTACCGTTCATTAAGTAATCAGTGTGATCGTTGTTATTACCAATGTGCAACACTTTACATTTATCTACATTGAAGCTCATCTGCCACTTGTCTGACCAAGTGGCTAAGTGGTCAAGATCAGATTGTAATTTTCTTTTATCCTCAGACGTGACTACTTTATTCATTATTTTTGTATCATCAGCGAACTTAGATACTTTGCAGGTGAGACCCTCATCGATATCATTAACGTAAATAAGGAAAAGAACAGGGCCGAGCACTGATCCCTGTGGTACACCACTTAGAACTTCTCGCCAGTTTGAAAATTTACCATTTAAAACAACGCGCTGTTTTCTCTCAGACAGCCAGTCTTCAAGCCAATTGAGAAGTTTTCCATTTATACCATGTGACTTCAATTTAGCT
This sequence comes from Scylla paramamosain, assembly GCF_035594125.1. Taxonomy (NCBI): domain Eukaryota; kingdom Metazoa; phylum Arthropoda; class Malacostraca; order Decapoda; family Portunidae; genus Scylla; species Scylla paramamosain. The sequence goes on along the minus strand of NC_087162.1, from coordinate 4,614,059 downwards.
AGTAGCCGCTTATGGGGAACTTTGTCAAAAGCTTTTTGAAAATCTAGATACACTATATCTACTGCCTTTGTTTCGTCGTACATGGTGAAAACATCATAAAAGAAATCAAGCAGATTAGTTAGACAAGAACGTCTGTTTCGGAAGCCATGCTGCGAGTCATTGATTAAATCATTTTCCTCTAGAAAGTTCACTAAATTATTGCGAATTACTGTTTCCATTAGTTTACATACTACAGATGTAAGGCTGATAGGTCTGTAGTTACTTGGAAGTGAATTATCGCCTTTCTTTTCTATAGGGGTAACGTTAGCTAACTTCCAATCCTCGGGAACCTTACCGCAGTTAAATGATTTGGTGAAAAGCAACGAAAGGGCTTACAAATTTGGAATTTAGTTTCTTTCAAGACACGTGGTGCAATACCATCTGGGCCGGGGGCTTTGTCAGTTTTCATCTTATCAATTACTTTGATTATCTCGTTTTCATGAAAAACGCAGACACTTAAGGGGGTTATGTTGTGGAGCATAAGGAGTGGTTCGGGGATTGTATGAGTATTTTCCTCTGTAAAAATTGAAGCAAAATAATCATTCAGTGTGTCCGCGATCTGAGTTTCTCCGGTGACAAAATTACCGTTATCTAGTGTAATGTGATTAATGTGAGATGTAATGACTTTTTTATTTCGAACGTAACTGTAAAATTCTTTGGGATTGGATTTAGCAATGCTTGCAATATACATTTCTAGATTTTTCTTACTCTGTCTAATGAGCTTTTTTGATTCGCGTCGGAGTCTGTCGTATTCTAGTTTATCAGCCTCATTCTGAGAGGACAAATATTTACGGTAGGCACGATTTTTCTGCAGTAGTTGTGACTCAATCTTGTTTGTCCACCATTTAGGTTTATTTCTCTTGCATGGACGTCTTTTACGCATAGGGATACATGTCTTCACAGCATCTTCTAAAATGTACTTAAATTTCGCCCATGATTCCTCAATGTTACTTTCGCCAAGTTCAGCGTTCCAATCTGCGACAGAAAGAATTGACCTGAGTCTGTCGTAGTCTCCTTTTTTATATATGAAAACTTTTTCGTTGCTAACAATGTCCTTATATGCTTGAAGGTTGATGTTAAAGGAGACAATCTTGTGGTCACTTGTACTAAATTCAGGACCAATATTAACGTTAGATATTAAGTCATCGTTTGTTGAAAGAACAAGATCTAATATGTTGTCACCTCGTGTGGGTCCTTGAACGTGTTGCTTTAGGGAACATTCTAATAAATTATTATACAAGTCGTGACCAGAGTGAGAGTTAAGTGGATTTCCCCATGAGTTAACAGGTAGATTGAAGTCTCCACAGATGACTGTATCAAAAGTGTTACTTATTTCAGTGATTTGATCTTGTAAATTCTTATCGGAGGAAACATTGTGAACCGGAGGCCTATAAATAAGACCTATAGCAGTTTTCTTAGAACGTACTCTTAAATGCAAGAAGACTGAATCTATATTGTTAATCTTTTCGGTTTTTAGTATGGTTGGCTGAAGACTGGCTTTTACATACAGCAATACACCGCCACCTATCCTGTCTTTTCTTTCACTGCTGAACATTTCGTAACCTGGCAAGTTGTATTCCGCAAGAAAGTCTCTGTTTGCAGAGTTCAGCCAAGATTCAGTAATACCAATAATGTGGTAGTTTTCTACAGCTGCCAGGGTTTCTAAATCTGAAAATTTATTTCTAAGGCTGCGAGCGTTGATTAGGCAAGCTTTTTATAGTGTTGCACATGGAGGTTGGGTTGCGCGAGGAGGCTACTAAGAGCCTGGGGCTACACGATCTTGCTGGTCGTTTTTTGGTCTGAAAATAGAAACTTTATTACTAAGGAGTCTACCAAGTCGTGCTGCTCCAATTCCATTTAGGTGTAAACCATCCGGCTGAAATAGAGAAGGCTTTATTATAAAAGTTGTCCCATAGATTAACAAAGTCTACACCTTCCTCTGTGCAAAGAGAACGGAGACGGCTGTTAGTGCTGAAGGCTCTGTTGTAGAAGACAGCCGGTGCCCTGATGCGGGGGAGGATACCTGAAACAATAATATTATTGGATTTAGTTTTGAAGCGCTGTATCATCTTCTTGAACTTTTCCATGAGCTCTTCAGACCTAGTGTTTTCAACATCATTTGTACCTGCGTGAATAATAAAGAGGGTGTTATTGTTAGATCCGCAGGCTGCCTCGTCACATGCTGCCGTGATGTCGTCTAAGCGTCCACCAGGCATGCACAGACGCTTACGTGTCCTACGAGCCCTGCCACAGAACTCAGAGAGCTGACCTCTGACTATTGAGTCTCCGACCAGTCTCGTCTCTTGTGCATCTTCCTCCTCTTCAGCTAGGATCTGGTACCTGTTGTGTGTTGAGATGGGCAAAAAGTTTTTAACATTAGTGGTGGTGGCACGATTTTTGACTAATATGAATGGTGACTCTGCAAGCTCAGCATGTGGGCGGGCAGGAGCCCCTAGAGTGGAGGAGGCAGGTCTGTCAGGGATGGCAGGAACAACATCTGTGGAGGTGCAACCTGTATTAGAGACAACGAACTCTTTTAGTGCTTCTAGCTGTTGCACGACGTCCTCATACTGCTTGCACTTCTCCTCGTATTTCTCGTTGAGTCTCTCTACCTTGCTATTGAGGTGACACAACCTGCAGGCAGAAGAATTTCTAAAATACTGAGGGGCAAACCTGCCACGACAGGCTTCGCATTGTCTGAGAAGAGAAGGCATGACTGATTAATCAGAGCACTTTCGGAAGGAGGGCAGAGGAGAAGGAAGTGAAGGAAGGGGAAGGGGAACGAGGAGAGTGAAAAAGATGAGATTCTCTTCACCGTACATAACAGTTCCCTCATGAATATCAACCACCACCACCACCACCACCACTATTACCACCATCACCACCACCATCACCACGACTACCACCATCATCTCCACGTCTGCTTTCCTTACTATTAACACCGCCACTATTTCCTCCACCAGCACCACTACGTCAATAAACCACCACCACCACCACCATCACCACCACCATCTTTGTCTCTAGCACTACATGACCCCACACTATCATTACCGCCACCACCATCACTACCACTATTATTACTACTAGTTCTACTGCCTCCATTAATTTCAATATGTCATCACCATTAATATTTCCACCACTATCATCGCTGCCACTACAGTCACCACCATCAACTACCACCTCTCTCTCTCTCTCTCTCTCTCTCTCTCTCTCTCTCTCTCTCTCTCTCTCTCTCTCTCTCTTTTACCACTACCACCTCTAATATGCAGACTTTCTCGCACTACCAAACATGTCACCAAAACTGCTTCACTTTATTCATCATCGCATAGTTTGTTTTTCTTCCTTCTGTTTGTTCCTTCCCACGTATTTCTCCTCCGCTACCATCACCACCACCACCACCACCACCACCTAACACGCAACACACAACACCACCACTACTTTAAGGGATATTACATCACCTCCTAAACACTCCTGCCAGCAGACCACACCACCACACCGCACCGCACCACACCACACCACACCACACACAAACACACCACAAATCACTTCCCACCAACCGTCCTAATCCTACAATAGCAATCACTGCCTCTTTTACCACCATCACCACACTCACCACACTAACAACACCCTCGTAAACATGACCGCATCACAATCCCACCACCAAAGAGGCGCCGTCACCACCGCTGCCGCACGCCGCCCACCACCACTCACCGTCCGCCGCCCACCTCCCCACATTACCTTGTCAAATTAATCACGTGACGCTGCGTCCATACACTCCCGAGGGAACACGGCCACAAAGGACGCGGAACAATATGAGTGGGAACAAACCTGTCGCCCTGAAGGAAGCCGGCTAATTCATATACCTTATATTTCGCAGGCTGGAAAAGTGTGGTTCTTTTTCTCATATATCTCTCCGTATTTTTTCTTTCCTTTCTTTCTTTTATCTCTTTGTCTTTACTCCTCCTTCCTCCCTTCTTCCTGGAGAGCTATTTTTTTTTAATTTGTACAGTTTTTTTTTTTTCTGAAACTCTCTTCCTTTGTTTTCATTCTTTCAAAGGGTATATATATATATATATATATATATATATATATATATATATATATATATATATATATATATATATATATATATATATATATATATATATATATTTATTTATTTTATGTTTTCCTTGTTTTCTATATTAGTCTGCTATTTCATCTCTTTCGGGTTCTTGATAATTTATATCTTCCCTTCTTCCTGCATTGATTTCCTTCAGTGTCTCTGTTAAGTTTTGTTTTCTCTATATTTTCCTCACTTTGTTACTCTTACTTTCTTTTGGTGCTTCTGGAAAAGTGTTTTTTAAAGATACATTATTTTTCCTTTCTGTATTTTCTATTTCTTTCTTCCTTTCTCTCAGTGCTGCAGGACGGAGGTTCTTCATCTTTTCATTTTTTTTATTTCATTTTCAGTATACCCCAAAGAGTGCTTTTCGTACATCTTTTCCTTCTTTTCCTTATTTCATTTCTTTCACTTTCTTTAAATTCGCTTTCTGTGCCTCGGAAATATTCTTACCCCTTTCCTATTTTAATTCCTGTTTTGCCATTACGAATCCCTTTCCTCCTTCGTTACTTTTCATATATATATATATATATATATATATATATATATATATATATATATATATATATATATATATATATATATATATATATATATATATGTTTTTTTTTCTTCGTCTTCTTTCATTCCCTTTCCTATTCTTTAATAGGCATGCCTGTCCTCCTCCTCCTTCTCCTCCTCCTCTCTCTCTCTCTCTCTCTCTCTCTCTCTCTCTCTCTCTCTCTCTCTCTCTCTCTCTCTCTCTCTCTCTCTCTCTTTCTCCTTGCAGTGCCTCATAAATTTTCATATATAACCATTCCCTATTATAAAACCTACTTTTTTTTTATTTAAGTAACATTTTCTTTTTTCATTTCTTTATCATTTCATACATATTCTTTATTTTATCTCTTTATTCCCTCAAAAATGTTCTTATGTAACCCTTCTGTCTCAATTTTAATACCCATTTTGAAATATATATATATGTATATATATATATATATATATATATATATATATATATATATATATATATATATATATATATATATATATATATATATATATATATATATATATATATATATATATATATATATATCATCCCTCCTTTCCCATCCCCCTCTCTCTCTCTCTCTCCTCTCCTTCTTGCCCTTTCCTCCTCGCAGTGCCCCACACACACACACACACACACACACACACACACACACACACACACACACACACACACACACACAGAGCAGCGCGCACTGCCTCGGAGGTAGATTGATTTTCACCCTTAACTCGCCAGGGAATTCTTGGGCCGCAGGAAAGTGTTGTCTCTGGCTGGTCCAAGCCTCTCCATTATCATTATTTGAAGCAGAGTTTTGCGGAAGAGAAAATACTAGGCAGGTTGGCGCGCACACCATTTCGCATACCTGATATAAGAGGAGGAGGAGGAGCAACGGGAGAAAGAGGAAGAGGATGTGGAAGGAGAGGAGGTGGTACAGCGGTAAAGGAGGAAATGGAAGAGGAGGAAAGGGAGGTTTAAGAGATGTTGCAAGGGGAAGGATGGGGATGGAGGTGGAGAGAAGGTGGAAGGGAAAGTAGTAACGGAGGTGGTGGAAGGGGGATATGATGGAGGAGGAGGAGGAGGAGGAGGAGAAAACAAAAGATGGAAAAATGAAGAGGCAGAATGACAAAATTTCGAAAAAAAAAATCAAGAATAAGAAAAAAGATGAACAAGAGGAATAAAAAAAAATGAATAGCTAGAAAAACGAAAAGAAGAAGAAGAGCAAGAACAATTACAAGAACAAAGAAAAAACACGAAGACATCCCGAAAAGAAAAAAAAAAAGAAAACGAAGCAGTAGAAGAATCGGAGAAAACATTTTTAAAAGCTTAAAAGAAAACGAGATAAAGCAGGCAGGAATACAAAAAGGACACACACAACGAGAACATAATGGAATTGGAGAAAAGAAAAGAAAAAAAAACAAGAATAACAGAGCAAGAGAAAAAACGTAGAAGATAGAAAATAAAAAAAATAAGGTAAGGAGACAAGCAGACGGATGAGAGACAGAGACAGAGAGAGAGAGAGAGAGAGAGAGAGAGAGAGAGAGAGAGAGAGAGAGAGAGAGAGAGAGAACAGAGGCATACAGCAGAGGAGAGGAGCAAGAAATAGGAGAAAAGGAAAAGAAGAATAAAAATGAAAAGAAAAATGAAAACCAAATACGGGAGATCTCAATTTTATTTGAATTTAAAGTAAAAGAAAGACAGATAAAGGCTGAGAGAGGTAGCCACGTGTAGTCTCTCTCTCTCTCTCTCTCTCTCTCTCTCTCTCTCTCTCTCTCTCTCTCTCTCTCTCTCTCTCTCTCTCTCTCTCTCTCTCTCTCTCTCTCTCTCTCTCTCTCAATGTTTCAATTTTGCCAGACTGACAACTGGAATGACAACTGAAATTACTGGTGTAAGTTCTTTTCTTCTGTGGTGGTGAGGTCCGCAGTGTGAGTGATGGAAAACGATGGCCAAGGTGTTAGTGGTGGTGGTGGTGGTGGTGCAAGTGGTGCTATTTCATGACAGGGATGCTTATGATGGAATGAAAAATAAAGGTTTGAATGTTTACAGACAATGCATAATAGAAACAAGAACAACAATAATAATAATAATAATAATAATGAAAAAAAAGAAAAAAGAAAAACTACTACTACTGCTGCTGCTTTGACTACTACTACTACTACCACTACTACTTGTACAACAATGACTATTATTACTAATGATACTAACAGCAACGATAACACTACTACTACTACTACTACTACTACTACTACTACTACTACTACTACTAATAATAATAATAAATGATAATAATAATAACAATGATAACACCGCACAAATCGATGAACAAATGAGTGACGAGCGGGAGAAGAGGGGATCGACAGGTGGCGAGCGAAAGGCGAGGAGATTTGTGGGTAAATGCAGTGCGGCGAGAGAAGAGAAACATTGGGACAAGAAATATGGAGAGAGGAAGGGAGGAAGTAGAGGAGAGCTGTTCCCTTCCTCTCCCCTTCTCTTACCTCATCATCTACTTCACTTCCCTTATTCCTGCGAAACACACCAGAGAGTTACAGGTAAAAATAACTAATGGCACAGGTATTATTACAAGCCGTACTAAGTGACATTAACAGGCCCGAGAGAAAAATCCCAGTTATCTATTATATATTAATCCCATCATTTGCGTGCGAGATTGAATTAACTACAATCCATAATCTTAATCCATTTAATCCTATGTTCCACCACCTAATAATAGGGGACCCAGCTAAGAGATGAAGCGGACAACACCTGTAATTAAGTCCCTGGTGCTGCAGGTGTGCGGGGTCCTGCTAATTAAAATACAGGTGAGGTGAGGTGAGGTGAGGTGGGGGTATAGGTGACGAGGCGCACCTTTCACCTGCTTTCTACCTATAACCTTACCCCGACGACACTAATATGAGGCTGCTCGGGCTTAATAAATGTCCCACTATTTTCTACACGTGGAATAGGACAGAGGGAGCGAGGCAGGGAGAAAGGAGAGAGGGAATGGGGGGAAGAGAAAACACCCTCGTTATTTAATCAGGAAGCCAAGAATCGTAATTTGACGTCAAATATAAATCATTACGACACGTTAGGGTTGGGCAGAGAGAGAGAGAGAGAGAGAGAGAGAGAGAGAGAGAGAGAGAGAGAGAGAGAGAGAGAGAGAGAGAGAGAGAGAGAGAGAGAGACATACATGCAAAGACAGACATAAAGATAGAGACTGAGATGAATTGACAGAAAAACGGTGAGAAACAAAAAATAAAAAAATAAAAAATAAAGAAATAGACTAAAGAAGAAATACACACACACACACACACACACACACACACACAGAAAGAGAGAAACAGAGGGACGGAAAGACACGAGAGTTACAAAAAGAAGAAAAAAAATCACTAACTAGACAGGAAAAAAAGAAATATTCACCGAGGCAGCGCGGCAGAGGATAAGAGAGGAGCGGGGCAAAGGAGTGGACCCAAGGGAAGGGGTAACTAAGGTAACGGGACAAAGGGGTAAAGTGACCAGGATACAAGGCGGCGTTCCTGGGGGCCGTATCTTGTATTGTTTTATTTCGGGAGAGTAGTTATTGCGAGGAGTTACTATGTAGGGCAGGTGAGAGAGAGAGAGAGAGAGAGAGAGAGAGAGAGAGAGAGAGAGAGAGAGAGAGAGAGAGAGAGAGAGAGAGAGAGAGAGAGAGAGAGAGAGAGAGAGAGAGAGAGAGAGAGAGAGAGAGAGAGAGAGAGAGAGAGAGAGAGAGAGAGAGAGAGAGAGAGAGAGAGAGAGAGAGAGAGAGAGAGAGAGAGAGAGAGAGAGAGAGAGAGAGAGAGAGAGAGAGAGAGAGAGAGAGATACTAAAAGATAAACAGACAGCTATACAGGCAGATAAACAAGCACATAAAGGCAGACAGGTAAACAATGACAGAGACAGACAATGAGAGGCCAAGAGACAGACAGACAGACAGACAGGCAGACAGGCAAAGACAAACTGATAGATAGACAGACTGGCAGACAGAGTTTTGTGGTGGTTTAGCAATATAAGTGAACTGGTAGGAAGGTAAGGGAAGGGAAGGGAAGGGAAGGGAAGAAAGAGAAGGAAAGATAAAAAGATGAGAAGAAAAGAGTGGGATGGAGAATCGAAAGAAAGAAAACAAAATAAAGGGAAGAGGAGGGGACTGCCAGGTACTTGATAAAAGAAGGGGTTTGGTAGAGAAATATTGGTTCATACACACACACACACACACACACACACACACACACACACACACCATTTACAATTCCAATAGTTTCCACACATCCAAACAGCGAATAATGAAAGATATCTTTGGTTACTCACAAAACAGTACATCACAAAACAAAATCCAATCAATTAAGCATCAAAACAAGTCCAAATTAACACAAAAAGTACCAGTTTTCAGAGACTAACCGGTACATTCCATTTATCAACACTCGGCTAATTGACTGAAAAAAAAAATGCATATCGAAAAAAAAAAAAAACATTACCACCACCATCACTACAATTACTACCAACACTACCATCACCAACACCACCACTACCATTACCTTTTTACCATCAATCAAGTACACAAGGTGATGATAAAGTAGAGTGCACAGGCACAGCACACTCACCAATGGGAAAAGACTATAGTAAGCTGTAATAACAAGGCCCAGCGGTAAATCTAAAGCAGAAAGGCACACTACACACTCACAGGCGCTGCACAAAACACTACCTGTCCTTGCCTTGATTCATTACCGTCCTGTATTGATTCTCTGTAGTCGATGCTAAAAGAAGAGAGAGAGAGAGAGAGAGAGAGAGAGAGAGAGAGAGAGAGAGAGAGAGAGAGAGAGAGAGAGAGAGAGAGAGAGAGAGAGAGAGAGAGAGAGAGAGAGAGAGAGAGAGAGAGAGAGAGAGAGAGAGAGAGAGAGAGAGAGAGAGAGAGAGAGAGAGAGAGAGAGGTAATGAAAGCAATTCCGCCCTTTACCTCTCTTTTCCTTACTTTCTTTCACATTTTTTCGCTCTTTTAACGATCCACACTTCATTCTACTCTCCCTCCTCCTCCTCCTCCTCCTCCTCCTGCTACCCCTCCTCCTCCTACCTCCTGGTCTTCCATCACCTGCGTTTTCCTGACTCATCATCCATCCAAGTGAGCGTTGTTTCCATGAGTAATGAGTGAGCTTGTGTGAGACATACCACCTGTGTGTGTGTGTGTGTGTGTGTGTGTGTGTGTGTGTGTGTGTGTGTGTGTGTGTGTGTGTGTGTGTGTGTGTGTGTGTGTGTGTGTGTGTGTGTGTGCAACAATTACTGATTGGTTCTGGTTCTGATGAAGATGCACGCGATGAAAAGCAAACGTGAAAGCGAGGAGAGGTAGTGGAACAGACACAGACAGACAGACAGGTAAAGCACACACACACACACACACACACACACACACACAGACAGAAGGGTAAACGAACTAACACGCAGATACACAGATGCACCTTTAGGGCTTAAAAATAAGAAGGCAGACTTATCTATTCTACAGTTCTATAGTAGAAAACGAGAAGGACATAATGGTAGGAAGGTGGACAGGTAGGAAAATATTCAAACAGGTAGGCAGATGAGAAGGCGCATCTTTGAACATAGCTAATAACGGATGAAACAATCTGGAGGAGACAAAAGAAAAAGTGTGTGTGTGTGTGTGTGTGTGTGTGTGTGTGTGTGTGTGTGTGTGTGTGTGTGTGAGAGAGAGAGAGAGAGAGAGAGAGAGAGAGAGAGAGAGAGAGAGAGAGAGAGAGAGAGAGAGAGAGAGAGAGAGAGAGAGAGAGAGAGAGAGAGAGAGAGAGAGAGAGAGAGAGAGAGAGAGAGAGAGAGAAATTTAAAATATAAAACGAAAAGATTTAAAAGCCCAACAAAGATGAAAAGACGAACACAAAGACAGAGAGAGAGAGAGAGAGAGAGAGAGAGAGAGAGAGAGAGAGAGAGAGAGAGAGAGAGAGAGAGAGAGAGAGAGAGAGAGAGAGAGAGAGAGAGAGACCAAGAATTCCAAGCATTAAGAAGACGAACGAATCCTTGTTGTGTTTCCTTTCTGTTTTCATGCCAGCCAGCAATTGTTTCTCCCTACCTCTCTTTTTTTCACTATTTGGGCGCGTAAACAAGGAGGGAGTCTTAAATCTTGAAGGTTTAAGAGCGAGGATGATTACAGGCCGTTCCTCAGGAGGGGGCGTGAGGCAGGCGTATTGCAGCGGCCATGAATCATAAGACACAAACCATCAACTTCATCTCACTACTAGCTCATGCATGTTCCCTTCAACCTGCGCTTCGTTTTCTATTGTTTTTTTTTTTTTGGTTGTAATCCGTCTTTTATTTATTTATTTATTTTTAGTTTGGTTTTGATGTATGTGTAGTTGTGTGTTTGTTTGTTTGTTTATGTTGTGTTGTTTTCTGTTGCATCTCACGTTGTTGTTTCGTTTTCTTTTTCTTTTTCTTTTTTTTTTTTTTTGGTTCTAATTCGTCTTCTTTAAATTTGTTTGTTTTTGTTTCGGGTTCATGTTATATTTTGTATTGGTGTTTCTCTTCGTTCTTGTTGTGTTGTGTTAAATCCCACTTTGTTGTTTCCCTTGTTTGTTTCAGTTCTTTTGTTTCAGCTTCTATTTTTTTTTTTTGTATTTTCATTTGTGTTCTAGTTCTTATTCTTCGTTATCGCTTCTGTTTTGTCTTTCTGTCTTCTGTTCTTCTTCCTTGCTGTTTATTTCCATTCACGCACCTTCGTTAGTTATCGTTCTCATTCCTTTTCCTTCCTTAATCTTTTTTTGGTGATTATCTCGATTCTTTTTTATTCCTTTTCCTCCTCCTCCTCCTCCTCCTCCTCCTCCTTAACCAGCTATATACATGCGTTACCTTTTTTCTCGTATTTATTTTCCCATTACATTATTCCTTCCTTTTCCCCATATCTCTCTCTCTCTCTCTCTCTGATTTCTTTTTTACTGAAAGTATTTTATCTTTATATGAATGTGTTTTTCCATTTTTTTTCTTTTTCCTCTTTAATCAACATTCCCTCATTTTTTTTTCTCTTTGTCGGTAGTATTTTTATGTTTCACCCAAATATTTCTCCGTTTCAGATTTACACTTTTAAAAATATTGACAATTTAATTTTTTTTTCATTTATTTCTCCTCACCTCATATATTTCGTTATAAACTTTCCTTTCTTTTTTCCTCCTCCTCCTCCTCCTCCTCCTCCTCCTCCTCCACGCGTCTTCTCGCTTATTATCTCTCCCTCTCTTAACATTCACCTCCCTAGTACTATTTATGCTTCACCCTTCCCTTCTCTTTCCTTCCCTTGCCTTCCCTGCCCTTCAGTCTTCCTCACCGCCTCCGCAAAACCTCCTCCCTTCCTTCACGTCCTTCTGGCATTCCTTCGTTTTCTACTTAAAATGCCTTCGCCCTATTTTCAACACCGTCCTTTCTATTTTGCTCCTTTCTTCAAGATGCTGTGCTCCGCCTTTCTCTCTCTCTCTCTCTCTGTCTCTCTCTCTCTCTCTCTCTCTCTCTCTCTCTCTCTCTCTCTCTCTCTCTCTCTCTCTCTCTATCTTATTGTGTTCTTGATTCATAATTATTCCTCCTCCTTTACTGTTGTCTCGCTTTATCTTCCTCCTCCTCCTCCTCCTTCCCATCTACAAGTCCTTGGCGACCTCCTCCTCCTCCTCCTCCTCCTCCTCCTCCTCCTCTTTCGACTCTTCATCTTACTCATGCCCCTGCATCAATTTATCTTCCTCGTGTTGTTACTCTATCTCTGTCTCTCTCTGTCTCTGTCTCTCTCTCTCTCTCTCTCTCTCTCTCTCTCTCTCTCTCTCTCTCTCTCTCTCTCTCTCTCTCTCTCTCTCTCTCTCAGATTAAATAGAACAGCTTATCGCAAACAACATCGTTTCACCCAACAGACAGAGTTATTTGTCCTTCCTTTGCTCTCTCTCTCTCTCTCTCTCTCTCTCTCTCTCTCTCTCTCCAGCAGCATCTACAGCAGGGTCGTCAAAACGCAGTGAGCCTCTCGTTGTGTTTCTGTAGCAGCTCCACTCTACTCTCTCTACTACTCTACGCTCTCTACTACTCTACTACTCTGCTCCTGCCGCTCACCTCCATTTGACGCATGAATGAGTTAAGGGGCAGATGCTTGGCTCGGCGCTGGCTACCATGAGAGAGAGAGAGAGAGAGAGAGAGAGAGAGAGAGAGAGAGAGAGAGAGAGAGAGAGAGAGAGAGAGAGAGACGAGAAACACTTCAGTATACAGTAAAACACCATAACTTTAGAGAGGGAGAAACATGACGTATTACTGTCACGGGGGCGCGAGCGAGGCGAGACAAGATTGGCGACGCTTTACACCAACACTTAACACCACTTTAAAGGCGACATCCCTCACCGCACGAGACATGGCGTACTTACTCACACACACACACACACAAACTGGACGCATCACCTAAGAACATAACCCTCGGACACGGCCAGCCAGGAGGACCTAAATGACGCTACACTATCGCACTATTGCCAGATGCGTTGGTCACCTGACGCATCCCTGAGCTGCTCGACGCCTCTGCTGTGCGGGAGGTAAAAAGCTTATCGCCCTCCATGCAGTGGGTAGCAGCTCAGAGGATACGATGCAGACATCCCATTAACTGCTATGAATAGACCAAGCCGTCCAGCCTGCAGCAGCGATCAAACACACATGAGTAGGAGCAAGAGGTGGTCATGTTACTGAAGGGAGGAAGGGAAGGAGAGACACAGAAAGCTATACTAAAGAACACAAAGGATAAACAAGAGCAGTTTATTTGTTGGTTCTTATTGTGATTTTTTTTGTAAGGGCTATATATGTATACTATCTAATGTACGTTCATAGGGAGACGTAAGATTGTAAGTGAAGAAAATAGGATGGATTGGGGCGGCTGGAGGAGGTGGAGAACGAAGAAAGAGACAGGGATGAAGTTGAGAAAACGACGAAGACGGAGGAGGAGGAGGAGGAGGAGGAGGAGGAGGAGGAGGAGGAGGACAATAAAACTAACAACAATAACAAGAACAATAACAGCAACAAAAAAAACAACAAGACAACCAGCAACTGCAACAATACAATGGAGAGGAAGAAGTAGGAGAAGTAATGAACGTTCCTGTTACTGCTCTTGAATACTGAACTCTGTAAGGCGCCTCTAATTCTTCTCTGGAAACCCTGAAGAACTAAGTGAGACTTCAAAGGGTTGACTGACCTAGAAGACGACACCGGCACTGGTTGAAACGTCTCCAACTTGGACCAGGAAGAGAGAGGTTGCGGAGAGGCTTTGTGGCGTGAGACGATTGGCCCAAAGAAAGAAGGTCAGAGAAAGAATTAAATGAGATGTTTTTACGAGCGGTTATTTAACGGGTTGACCTGGAAAAGACGGGCTCACGACACCGAGATAAAAGGTTAAGAGGAGGTATTGTTCTGCAGTCGAGTTGTTCTTGTTGTTGCTATGATGATGATGATGATAATGGTGGTGGTGGTGGTGGTGGTAGTGGTGTTGAAATATCGTCCAGGAAAAGAATAACAGTGTGATAAGCTTATTGTTCAGAATACAAAGGGTGATAATATTCTGGTTTCGAAGAATTTACGGCTTTCTATTTATGCCAGTTTTCCACGCGCGAGTGTTCTGGTTTCTGTGTTTCTGTAAAGCAAAGATAGTTGCGAGTGAAGCTTTTCTTTTCCATTAGCCTCTGTTTATCGTTCCATCTACCTTTGTTTTATCTTTACTCGTATTTATCTTTGTATTTATTTGTCTGTGTGTGCCTTTATCTTTTTGTCTATTCACGTCTTTGTTTCTGTTTGTATGTTACCCTGTCTGTTGCTGTTGTGTCTGCATCTGTTTGTGTTCGTCTGTTTCACTGTCCTTGTTTTTGTCTATTTGTCTTTCATTTATATATCTATCCATCGATACGTTCGTTTGTCCTTGATTCTCTCTCTCTCTCTCTCTCTCTCTCTCTCTCTCTCTCTCTCTCTCTCTCTCTCTCTCTCTCTCTCTCTCTCTCTCTCTCTCTCTCTCTCTCTCTCTCATTTTGTATTTAGAAAAACATGGAATTCTAGGTATATCACTTCCTATTAACTCTTTTGGAAGGGAAGGATTAGATCTGATAAGAGTTTTATTTGAGGAAGCGAAAAGACTCTCTCTCTCTCTCTCTCTCTCTCTCTCTCTCTCTCTCTCTCTCTCTCTCTCTCTCTCTCTCTCTCTGCCCACCGTGCTGGTCCGTGGCGCACCCAAGTACGCGTGATAAGCTTGGGTGGCCTCTCGATGACGCACTCTGAGGCGCCGTGACCGTGGCGAGGCAAGGGGGAATGCAGAGAGTAGATACATTACGTGCTATTTACTGCTGAGTGTCTTAGTTGCAGCCTGAACCAAGAGTGTTAATACTTGGGAAAATTTTAGAAAATGTGTAGTTTGTGGTGAGCCTTATGGATTTTTTAGTGACGGTGGATGATTACGGTGAAAATAGTGATACTGACGATGTAAAGTGAGTGCGTCATCATAAAAAAATATAAAAAAATAGTTATATAAATACGTTTTTGTGATGAATGTGGGAGTGGAATGGTGACGATGACTATGATTGAAAAATAAGTGCACAGCCACGTACTTTCAATAATAATGATGCCGAGTGTTAATAATAGTAATAGTGTTGATGAAAAGTGTGAGCATGGTGCCATAAATTTACAACAACCCAAGTCACGCACGGAGCCAAGGTTTGACGAGTGCATAAACAATACCAAAAGTGCACGTGTCGCTATTCTAAACAGAAGGTGCAAAGAACACTGTGCCGAGCCGATGGAATGCCGCAAGCGCTTTAGGTCAACAGAATACTATCGTTAAAAAGCAATGCACTACACGTGAAAGGTTACGAAGGAAATACCAAGAACTTCTGTTTGATAAAGGTTATCCTCCAAATGATAAAAAAAAAAAAAAAATGCATGTAGGTATTGTATACAATGAAATAAAATGTGCAAAAAAAAAAAAAAATCACTCCTTAAACAAATTTAGAAAAGCATTGACTACATGAGTAATTGTTCAAGAAATATTCATTTACATGTGTCATAGTTTAATGTGAAAATGGAACCTATGAGAAATGTAACACTGCAGATGGAACTCGCGGTTGAAGAACACAAATCTCTAAACAAGGTAGTTAAGAATGAATCATACAAAAAATAGGAGGGGACGTGACACCCACGACAACAACTGAAGGAACACGAAAAGGGGTCAGTAAGACGAGAAGGAATTGACATTGGGCAATAGTAGTAGAACTATTAATAGAAGTAGGAAACCGGATAGTCGAGAGAGAAATGTGAAATAAATCGAGGTAAGAAAAAAAAAAAATAAATAAATAAAATATATAGAAAAATAAAGAAGAAACCAAGATCAGGGAAAAGTTTAATAGAGGAGCGTATGAATGAAGATAAAATGAATAAAATGAAGGTGGAAAGGTTATGAAAAGAAAACGAGAAAACAAATAAAAGATGAAGGATAAAATATGATGTGAAAAGTAAGACGATAAGAAAATAAAGAAAAAGATCAAGAAGAAAGATGAACGTATAGAAAAAAAAAAAAAAATAGCAAGCGAGAAACCTAACTACTTGGATTTATTACCTTTCAATACTACTTTCAGCATAAAACCGCCCGAGAACAGAAATAAAACAGCAGAACTTCCTGCACATCTTTATATGAACTCCCAGAAAAAGAAGAAAAACAGCAGCGTTGAAATCAAGGAAAGTCACAAGGAACAAAGAAGAAGGCAAAGTGCAACATAAAAGAGAACCTGCTAATGAAATGCAAAGGAGGAAAAAAAGACATCAAACCGTTCTTACTGCATTAAGGACACGAAGCTGGAGACTGACAAAGGTAATGAAGAATAGAAGGCTGGATGGAGAGACTGTGTTAGCGTAAAACAAACATCTTTGGTACGAAATGAGGTATAAACATTACTTTCACCACCACCACCACCACCACCACCATCATCATCATGAGCTTCCGTAATTCCACTGGAAGACAAAGACCACCTAAACCTTCCCCATTCACACCCATCTGTTGCTCTATTGTGGGCCACCCCATCAAAACTTCATTGGTCATCACTCCATCTAGTTCTTCGTGGAAAAGACAACGCTCTCTCGTAACTTTAGTCAATGCCATATAACCTTACTGTTGCGGCACCATAACTCAATAAGAAAATATAGTCTCACATAAAGATACCGGCGTCTGCAGTGTGTTATGTTTCAGTAACTCTAAAATTGGCACTCATGGAAGGCACAGGTAAACCACCGCGATTGTCTCGAGGAACAATAGCTGGCTGGCACGCGCGCAATGCAAGTGACACAATAAGTCAAAAGATGTTTATTTTTCATCAGGATAGATGTCAATTTTCTGTTTTTACATTGCTCTCGTGCTACATGGTGAAGAACCGCCAAGTAACTGGACACAATTTTTTTTTATACTGACATTTCATACATTCTGCAACTTAGCAGTTATATAAGACCATTAGTTCTCTACCTGATAATATTTTGTCCCTTTACATGAATTAAACGAGGGAACGTGAAAGTAAATAATAAAAGCAAAGAAAAAAATAAACTAAATATGTCGATAGTAAGGAAGTTATCTCTAGCAAGGCACTATAGTATTTTATTGCCCCCGCTGCCCGTGCATATGAAACTCCTCGGATCTGAATGTCACTGCCACACAAGCAGCCCTCGCATTGCTTCATCCAACAAGTTTTAAACCGTTGGAACTTCTGCCTCTAAGTCCTTGGGGAAACGACCTCTGATGCAAGGGCTGCCTCACAAGCCATCACTACGACCCCCAAAGCCCACTGGGAGGGAAATGCAATATTAGACAGCCTGTCTAGACCACTGACCTTGACTCAGCGGTGCAACGCGATTCCTGGGCACGATCCTGCACCACTCAGGCCACTCCATGCAAATACTGTGAAGGTGTAAGTGAAAAGTGTAAAGAGAGAGGACGAGTAAGACGAATAAGAGGTTCAAAGAGCAAGGTAATGGAGGGAAAATGGAGGGCGGGAGCTGTACAGACACGAACACGTCCTTACATAACTCCTTAGCTTACCTAACGTGGTCTTATCTATATTGGCACTTGACCTTGCCTATGCCTTACATCTGACGTCACACTTCCTTATGCCTTCACCTCATAACTGACAAGTGAGTCTGAAACATGGCATTATTTACACAAGGCCTGTGCAAATCAACCCGCGCCAGTGGTCATATCTGCAGGGATTGTCTGCGTCGTAACAAAAACGCGGTACAATGAGTAGCACAGACAGCCACGGACGGTGCGTGATGAAAAGCTAGGGCCATGCGGAATTAAAAATGACATCGGACTACATAACGCAGCATAGGGTTAGAGAGAGAGAGAGAGAGAGAGAGAGAGAGAGAGAGAGAGAGAGAGAGAGAGAGAGAGAGAGAGAGAGAGAGAGAGAGAGAGAGAGAGATCCGGGGAAGACACAGAAGCCGCTGTTTGTTGAATTTTTAACGATGCGGGACAAAGAGAAGTCGACGAAAAGAAGCACCAACGCCTCTGCCGCCGCTGGGAACGTTATCAAGATTTAATACTGACGATGAAAACGACGAAGCAGAAGATGAACAGAGGAAATACAAGAGAAATTTCCTAGGCCATAGTTACTTAAATAATAAACTCAAGGAAACAGTGACAAACAACATCTGTGACACACGAAAAAAAAAAAAAGAGGAAACAAGAAGAGCAATTACAAGAGGAGGAGTCGTGAGCTCCAAGAGGCAAGGCAACACTCAAGGGAAGAGGTGACGGCAGGCTGCTGGACCGGAGTATATTTTCTTCATTTTTGCCACGCAGGGTGAGATGCTGCTGAAGGGGAACAACGCAGAGCAAAACAGTGCTGGAAATTAACAAGGCAGGATGAGACTTGAGAGTGAAAGGATGCAGCAACACTGATGAGATGTGTCTGCACTGAAACAAGAGCGTGGTGATGAACAGTACATAAGAGAAGGAAAGATAAAAGAACATTAGAGGAGAGAGAGAAAGAGAGAGTAACGCTATGTCAAGAAGAGAAAGAAAGAGAACAAGGAGACAACGAAAGAGAAGAACAGTACACGAGAAAACGAACAAAAACAGTACGTAGGAAGAGATGGATGAGATGAAACAGTACACAGGAGGAACATAGGAGGAGCGAAAACGAATAGTCCACTGGAAGAGGCAGACGAAAACGAGAAAGAGAACAAAGGATAGAAAAATCATCACGTTAAAGGTCTCAACGATGAAATCCACGACAACCAACCACAACCACGACAACCACCTACATCCACCACCACTTCCACACCCACTATAATCAGCAGCACACCTCCCCACACCCCACCACCACCTCACTCCACCAGAGCCACTTCATCACCAGAAAGCTCACCAACACTCTCGCCACCACACCAGCTTCACCGCCTCAGTATTTTCTCTGGAGCGCGGGAGCAGTGGCGATCAAAAATGTATCGCGCGGAGCTGTGGCGGGGGAGATGGAGGTGATGGCGTGCACCTGGCGCCAACGGCATCCATGTTTAATAAGTAAAGGTGAACCCGAGCCGGAACATTTTAGGTGGAATTATACCTTCCTGTGGACGTTTCTTCGTTATCCTCACTTTAAGTTCCCTTACACACAAACACACACACACACACAAACTCTCTCTCTCTCTCTCTCTCTCTCTCTCTCTCTCTCTCTCTCTCTCTCTCTCTCTCTCTCTCTCTCTCTCTCTCTCTCTCTGCCCTGGTAACGCTGCACCTCCGTAATGTTCATCTAATTAAAGTCTTAAGCTTTTCATTACATTCTTTTTCCTTCTTTTCCTTTTAATGCATCTCGTAACAGGGAAGTTGAGGGAGGTGATGACTGCGCACATACACCACCACCACCACCACCACCTTGCTCATACGATAAATTACGCTTGCAAATAATAAGCAGTGTGTGTGTGCGTCTGTGTGTACGTGTGGGTGAAAGTATGTGGGGGGAAGGGAAAGGTGTATTACTTAAACGAAACGCAAGGTGGGAGCTGTAGTGTTGGGGGTCATTACTTATAAAGTCTAATTAAAGAAAACAGAACATTGCACAAGGAGGATGAAGTGTGTAATTGAATTCAAGCCAAGATGAATGAGATGCCCGTAAAATACTCCCGCTATCTGTCCGTCTGAGAAAAGAATGTGAGAGAGAGAGAGAGAGAGAGAGAGAGAGAGAGAGAGAGAGAGAGAGAGAGAGAGAGAGAGAGAGAGAGAGAGAGAGAGGATGGGATGATTATGAATAACATATATATATATATATATATATATATATATATATATATATATATATATATATATATATATATATATATATATATATATATATATATATATATATATATATATATATATATATATATATATATATATATATACTCGTATATATATAAAAGAAAAACCCAAAAGGAAGACAGGCAAGGACTCCGCCAAATGAGAAAACGAGAATGAATGAAAAAAAAAAGATACCATAGAAGAAAATGAACAAAAAGAAGAAAAAAAGACGTAAAAAGAGAAAGCAAGAGGGAAAAAGACATAATTCTCCTTACCTTCATACGTAAATCTCTTTACATTTTCAATTTCACACCATGTAGAAAGAGAGAGACGTCCCACCCCTTTGAGCTCCCCTGAGAGAATCTAATCACAAGTACAGAGAGAGGTCCCCAGTTATCCATTTGCGACCTTACCTAACGTTACCTTTCTATCTGACTCCTCTTAATCTCCTCTGAGGGGCTTTGGGCGGCTAATCCCGTAAGGGTGCATGCATACAGCCTCATATTAATCCCTGATTCCTTAAATAAGAGAACATGTTTCAGTCCTTTCTCTCTCGCAATTCTATGGATTTTGAAGGTTTTATTATTTTTTTTTCTCAGAGTTCTGCAGGTAATATTGCTTTTTGGAGATGTTTCTTGATTAATATTTGCTACATACACGCACGGACACGCATACGAAACCGAGAATACGGACACACACACACACACACACACACACACACACACACACACACACACACACACACACACACGTAATTCATTAATCTGCTTCATTTATCAAACGTCCAAACTCGACAGAACTTTAATTCGTTCGTGGAGAAGCTTTGTGTGTGTGTGTGTGTGTGTGTGTGTGTGTGTGTGTGTGTGTGTGTGTGTGTGTGTGTGTGTGTGTGTGTGTGTGTGTGTGTATGGATGGGTGGGTGTGTTGTACGACTGGGAGACTGAGAGAAAAAAAAACACACAATGAGGAAATTAATATTCATGAGGGGGTAAAAAAATGAATAAAATGTGATGACAAAACAAAAAGTGATAAAAGTTAATTCCTTCAACCCTATAATTATTCCATTAACAAGTATTTCCATACCATTACTTCCCTTCTCTGAGTATATAACTGCTCAACTCACTCTCTCTCTCTCTCTCTCTCTCTCTCTCTCTCTCTCTCTCTCTCTCTCTCTCTCTCTCTCTCTCTCTCTCTCTCTCTCTCTCTCTCTCTCTTAATAGATAATTAGTACATCTTCCTCTGTTGAGACCACTATAATGAGGTGGGTTTTGTATCTTTAACTCTCTCTCTCTCTCTCTCTCTCTCTCTCTCTCTCTCTCTCTCTCTCTCTCTCTCTCTCTCTCTCTCTCTCTCTCTCTCATCAGCATTATATCAAAACCGTTTCATGTATACTAAACACATCATCTAAGTGTATAATGACCTTCATGTACAAATCATTAAAGTTTAAAAGAGGCAGACAAATTTCATTAGTCTCTCTTGATATATTCTCTGCACTTACATTAAAAAGAACATGTTTTATTTATTTAATTTTTCTGTAAATGAAGTAAAATTGTACATTGATTTTCTCTTACTTGTTCTTTTTTCTCCCTATTCATTATTCTCTTTGATTATAAGGCGGTGAAGAAAATGGGAGATGTTTTATCGACCTTTTTTTTCGCCCGTTTCTTTTATAGTTTGTCTTTTAATGACCATGATGGAGGTAATCTTAAGGAAGAGGAGTTTAATGAATTATTCCTTCCCTCCCGTCAAATAGCAGACAACAATAGTACGTGTAATATCAAGAGCATCATCATCAATAACAATAAAAACAACAATGACGACAATGATAGACAAAATAATAACAACGGGTACTACTGCTACTATTACTACGACTACTACTACTACTACAACCACCAACAACACCACTATCACTACTAGAAATACTATTACTACAACAGCATCATCAACAGCAACAAGAACTGAGGAAAAAATCAACAACTGTACCACCACCACCACCACCACCACAA
This sequence comes from Scylla paramamosain, assembly GCF_035594125.1. Classification (NCBI taxonomy): domain Eukaryota; kingdom Metazoa; phylum Arthropoda; class Malacostraca; order Decapoda; family Portunidae; genus Scylla; species Scylla paramamosain. The sequence goes on along the minus strand of NC_087162.1, from coordinate 4,592,073 downwards.
CCAGAAACAAGAACAGAAAATTATAATACTAACAAGAGAAGGAGAACCGTTGAAGGCTTTCTCTCTTCCATGATATAACTCTCCAACTTTCACAACACTGCTTCTCGATATCAAATGATGCAAAGATGAAATGGTTTGGTATTTCAACACTCTCTCGTCATCTCCGTTCCCCATCTTCCTGGAAATTCCGCAATTCTCCCTGTCTTTTTCACATCATCTACCTCCCACTCTCCTCTCCTAACATTTTCTTCCCTTTCCTCTTTCCCCTTAACGCCAAGACTTTCAACTTTTTCCAAAGCCAACTATCAAGGTTCATCGGAAGTTTGTGAAAAATGACGTCTTTATTATCCTTTAGTTATTGTTGAAAGTTACACAAGAGGGCGATCCTTTTCTTAAACATGATTTTGAAGTTAGCATTACCGGATTACCTATGAAGCCATTACACTTAAAATATTACAAGGAAACGAGCGTATTTCGTGGTCAGGAATCGTATAATCTTTCGCATCATTTCTTTTGTGTTTATTTTTTTCCTTCCATCATTTGTTCTCTGATCTGCTAAGAATCTACAAAATGTTGTTTCTAAGGAAGTGTCTGTACATGAGAGAATTTGATACTGAAGGAAAATCCAAGAGAAAAGTGAGTTTTGTAAGTTATGCGACTTCTGACCATGACTGTGTGTGTATTTGTGTGTGTGTGTGTGTGTGTGTGTGTGTGTGTGTGTGTGTGTGTGTGTGTGTGTGTGTGTGTGTGTGTGTGTGTGTGTGTGTGTGTGTGTGTGTGTGTGTGTGTGTGTGTGCGTGCGTGTGTGTAAAGATTTCATACATACAAAGTGCGCCCATGCAATTTATACAGAGCCATAAAGACAATCCGGTTGATAGGCAGAAAGACAGACAGATGGACACACAGACAAACAGACGTATAGACATACAAACACAATGGTAGACGGACACATTGAAGGACTGTCAGAGCGGACACCAGATCGTACGCCAGCAGAAGTGAAGTCATCTGTTTAAATACGAGCACATTCAACTACGATGAGATAGTTAAACATGGCTAAAATATATCGTAGACTTTACCAGCAAGCGTAAAGTCTCCGTTTTAGATTCTCATTTAGAAGGAAATACAACGCTAAAAACAAAAAATATTATGGGTATTTTTTTTTTCGGTATAAGAGAAGGGAATATTGTGTGGAAAAACCTTAGGTCATGGAGGAAGATTATGTAGAGGTTATCAATGAACTGGTAACGGAAATGAAGACGGGAATGAAAATATAGAGAAAGAGAGAAAAAAAGGGGGTACTATATTCATTTCGTTGTGTTGTATGTCTGATTCGGATTCATCTCTTTTGTCTATCAGTCTTTCCGGGTAAAGTGTGCGTGCATGCATGTGTGTGTGTGTGTGTGTGTGTGTGTGTGTGTGTGTGTGTGTGTGTGTGTGTGTGTGTGTGTAATGGTATGTGTGCATGTCTATATTTCTTGTAAATGTTTACCTGCCAGACTGTGTTCCTTCGCTTTTTTCTTTTTTGTTTATCTTCCATGTTTTTTTTTTATCTGTCTTTTGCTCTCTCTATCTTCATACTCCTTTCTTCTTTCGCTTCTCATTCTCGTTTCCCCTCTCTCTCTCTCTCTCTCTCTCTCTCTCTCTCTCTCTCTCTCTCTCTCTCTGTCAGTCTCCCTAACATGTGCATTACTCATTAACCCGTTCATGCATAAGAGAAATCAGAACACGAAAAGCACACTAGAGGTTCGGCGAATTCTCAAAGAGCCTGATGAATCGAAAGAGAGAGAGAGAGAGAGAGAGAGAGAGAGAGAGAGAGAGAGAGAGAGAGAGAGAGAGAGAGAGAGAGAGAGAGAGAGAGAGAGAGAGAGAGAGAGAGAGAGAGAGAGAGAGAGAGAGAGAGAGAGAGAGAGAGAGGAACAAAGACAGATAAGGTACAAAAAAGCTTTCACAAAAGTTTGCAGGGGGGAAAGATTCAAGTTGAAAATTATGCATGATATTCTCACCTGCTTCACTGCTTCTTGATGGAAAAAGAAAGAGAGAAGTGAAGAAGGATTTGCATCACCAACACCACTACCATCACCACCACCACTACCACCAGCACTTACGTCTCCCATTTTCTTTCAAGCAACGTCAGACTATAAGAAGGTCGCGAGGATTAACTCTGGATTAAAGAAAAAGCGGCCTTGTAAGTGTGAACAGTGAGAGCGAGAGAGAGAGAGAGAGAGAGAGAGAGAGAGAGAGAGAGAGAGAGAGAGAGAGAGAGAGAGAGAGAGAGAGAACGATGACACTGTGGATGCAGATTATATAGCTAAGAGTAGGTGAGGAAGGGAGTGAGGTGAAGGTTAGTGAAGGAAGAGAAGAGGAAGTAAGAGAAAGATTTGCGAGGTGGAAGTGTGGCCGAGATAGTGGTGTGTTGTGGTGTTGTGACGGGGGTGGCTGGGGAAGGTGGGCGCGTGGATGGTGGCATCAGGTGCAGTGGTGGTATTGTGGAGATAGTAGGGAGGGGTAAGGGGGCGGCGATAAGGTGTGTGTTGTGGTGGGCAAGAACGAGCGAAGAAATTATGGGGTGCTGGTGTTAAGACCGTGAGTGGTAGAGAGAGAGAGAGAGAGAGAGAGAGAGAGAGAGAGAGAGAGAGAGAGAGAGAGAGAGAGAGAGAGAGAGAGAGAGAGAGAGAGAGAGAGAGAGAGAGAGAGAGAGAGAGAGAGAGACTAAGAAGCAATAAAAATGAACATGCATGGAAGGGTATAGGTAAATGTGTACAGGGGAGGATAATGGAAGAGGAGGAGTGGAGGAAGAGTGTGAGGAACAAGAATACAGGTGGAGGAAGGCACAGGTGGAGGGAAGGAAATGATGACTCATGGATTGCGCGCATTTACTTTTCATGAACCTCCCATGTGTTAACTTTCGCCTTCCGTGACCGTGAGTAATAACGCCGTGCCAAGCTCATCTATTCCTTTTTTACTATTTCCCAACAGCGTTCGCATTTTGTACACTTCATGCACGACTATCACGGCGTTCCCTTGCTACCTCCTCTCGCCTAACCTATCCTACACTAACCTAATTTCATCCAACCTAAACGATCTCTACCTTGCTTTACCTAACTTGAACTAACCTTACTTTACCTTCAAACCTAATTTAATCTAACTTAACCTAACTTCCTAATTAACTAACGCATCATTACCTTATCTTGCCTTGTCTTCTCTTGCTTTGCTTTACGTAACTTAACCTAGACTAACATAATGCAACCTGACAACGTAATGTAGCATAACTTAGCATAACAAAGCATAGCATAAAGTAATCTAGCTTAACCTAACCCTTTCCTCCCATTATCCCTTTCTCTTACCTCCCGTTAATCACCCTTCCTAACTCCTTACCTCCCTTTAACTGCCCCTACTCTTACCCTTCCTTACCCGACAAACATCGCTTCCTAAACCTAACATCCCCTTGAATGACCGTGCCTCTTCATTGACCTCCCTTTAACTACCACTTTCTTATATCCTTACCTCCCCTCACCCAACACTTTCTATCCAATCTCTTTAACCTTTCCTTTCCATCCCACTATGACACGTAACTTCCTATCCCACCCTTACTATCCCACCAAGCACGTTCCTTATAAAACGTCCAAAAACAAATTTAAAACGTATAATTACTCTCATGTTACTTGTTTTTCTTTCACTGACGGTACGGAAAAGGGAGTTTCGCCGCTCTGTCTCTCCCCTTCTCCCCTCTTCTCTCTTTCTCTTCCTCCCCGTCGTTATTTAGGAAAATTGGGCCCCTCATATGCATTACTTGGAACGAGCCCACTCAAGGATTACGTAAATATGTTCCCACGGTACAGCAACTAGCACTTCGTTATTAATATTCCGGAGAACAGCCTCAGTTGCATGCGCGGGCTAGTGCTAGGAAAATAAAACCTTTCTGAATTACTAAGTGTTCTGTCTGCGTGCGTGTGCGTGTGTGTGTGTGGAGGTACCTGCGTATTTATGTATGCGTGTGACCAGGCGTTCATGTGGATACCGGAATGAAACTACTAGAAATCCCAGAATGCATGAGGGCGGGAAGAGATGGGCGGGAGTAAGTGGGCGGGAAGAAGTGGGCGGGAGGAAATGGGCAGAAGGAGGTTGGCGGAAGGAGGTTGGCGGAAGGAAGCGGGCGGGAAGAAGTGGGCGGGAGGAGGTAGGCGGGAGGAGATGGTGGTCAAGAAAACTTGGGGCGGGAGGTGACGGGCGAGAGGAGTTGCAGTGACGGAGTTAGGCAGGAGAAAGTGGAGAGTAAGAGTTGGAAGAGAGAAACTGGACATGAGGAATCGGTGAAGAGGTGGGCGGGAAGATTCTGGCGGGAGGAAGTGTCCACGACTAGTAAGTAAGCCTGGAGGAACTGAAATGGAAAGAGAGGAACGAAAGGAGAGGAGAAGGCGTAGAGACAGAAGAGGAGGAGTAGTGGGAAGCAGGGAGACTGAAGAGGGAGATAGGGAGAGTGAGAGAGAGGGAGCGCAGTACTTAATGGGTTCAAGGTGGCAGATGGGAAGTGGAAAGGGAGAGGCAGGGAGAGGAAGGGAGAGTACTGGTAGGG
>NC_087162.1:4532500-4585000 GCF_035594125.1 Scylla paramamosain | reverse complement strand
CACACAACTTCCTGAGCATTACAGGAGGCAGCAAGCAAGTCTCGGAAGTTCCGCCAGTGTTCCCTGACAATGCACTTCCTTCAGAAACTTCCTTACGTCAGCGTCAGTGGGTGATTCAACCAACGTGGAGCGAGGAGACAGAAATTTCCGTAGTCATCCCCAGAAATTTTCCGCACTTATGTTCGTATGTTCTGATTTATTTATTTTTCCGTATTTAAAGTCTGATTTTTTTTTTTTTACTGATGCCCCGATAATCTTTTTCATAATTCTTAGGTCTTAGTTTTTTTCTGATCTATTCAATTGTTTCTCCGTTGATATTTCTGTTTTTTTCTGTAACATTGTCGTATTTTTTTCTGTATTTCTACCCTGATTTTTCTATGTTCATATTTTCTGTACTCCTGGCTTGACTTCCCTTGTGAACAAAGATTTCACTGACATGGAAGGGATTATAGAGAGAGAGAGAGAGAGAGAGAGAGAGAGAGAGAGAGAGAGAGAGAGAGAGAGAGAGAGAGAGAGAGAGAGAGAGAGAGAGAGAGAGAGAGAGAGAGAGAGAGAATACTACCTCTTTTTTCATTACATATTGATGATATTGTCTTAAGGAGAATGAAAGAGATATGGGGGAACGAATGAGGAGAAAGAGAGTGTGGGAGGAAGGGGAAGAAGGAGGGAAGGAGTAAATAAGAAGGAAAGTGAAGTATATGTATCAGTTCCTACTTTATTAAATTAACGGTGATGTTGTTATGAAAGGAAAAGAAAAAGAAACGAGGAAAGGAAAGACGAGGAGTGAGAAAGAGAAAGGAAGGAGGATGGCGCAAGAGGCAGAAGTAAGGAGGGAAAGATGAAAGGGAAGACGAAGCGAGGAGGTGGTGGTAAAACACACAAACTCTGTAAAGTCATAATGAAACCAAATAAACTAAAGAACGATAAAAGCGGATAAGAGTGAAGAAAATAACACAAAGCGGCAAAGAAAAATAAAAAAAAAGAAGTGGAAAGAATATGAAGGAAAATAGCAGATGAAAAGTCATGAAAAAACTGAACTATGAAAAGGAAATAACAATAAAGAAAAAAGTACACAAAAAAAAAAAAACACACCTAGTGGAAAGAGAGATCTACCATTTTTTGTTTCTTTATGTGTGTGTTTGTATAGAATAGATCACCCTTTCCCTTCCCTTCTCTTCCCTTCCCTTCCTTTCTCTTCTCTTCCCTTCCTTTCCCTTCCCTTCCCCACGCCCTCCGCTGCGAGGAAGAGAGGGGGAGATGAATGACTGTGTACATGTTGCTCGCGTGTGACGAGGGTCAGGCAGCAGCAACGGGTCACGTGGTGTAAGAGATTGGCAGCGAATCCCCGCCTCCCGCCCCTCTCCCAGCATATAATAATAATACCTTGGTTAAAAAGCAGAAAATCGGGAGGGGTTGGGGGATAATTTCGCTGTGATGTGAACGCAAATCGCTGGCTAAATATTTACACACACGTATATTGCTCACTGTCCTGAAATTGTCCATTAGTGTTTATGTAAGTATCTTTTTTATGATTATGATGTGTGTGTGTGTGTGTGTGTGTGTGTGTGTGTGTGTGTGTGTGTGTGTGTGTGTGTGTGTGTGTGTGTGTGTGTGTGTGTGTTTACATATGTGTCTGTTTGGTGTGTAAGATTTTATCGTGTGTGTGTGTGTGTGTGTGTGTGTGTGTGTGTGTGTGTGTGTGTGTGTGTGTGTGTGTGTGTGTGTGTGCGCACGTTCGCGCGCGTGTTTTTAGGATGGGGAAATAAGTGAACCTTAATGTAGTGTGTGGGTGAATTAGGAAAGGTTAATCTAAAGAGTGGAGAAGCTTTCATCTTGCATTATCTTCATTTCATGTCCTCGCTCCGTCACTTTGGGTATTTTTGGGGATGGTGTTTAGCTTTTTTCACTAAGGCTAATACGCTGTACATTCGTCCTTTACTGAAGATAACTACCTGTTATACCTCCTCATATATTTCACTCATACCTCTACTGTCATATATTTCACTCTACACACGAAGCATCTGTCCTTCAAACCAAACACACAAAACACCTGGTCTTTTTTTAACACATACCTCTACCATTTAAACACCACGCATCTGACCTTTATAGTATAACACATCTACGTTTTGTCTAACACAAGGCACATAAAGTTGCACCACGTGTCATCTGCTTTACACTCAGCATACTAACCATTCCTTATAGCAAAACACTCGTCAGTTTTCCACCATTACCTTCAGCACTATACTCATCATACCAAATACCTGTCATTTATTTAATATATTGAAAGACTAAAGATTATTCAGTTCATATGCTCACCAAACGATTAATCTATCTATTCATAATTACATAATGACCCATAAACTATCCATCTGCCTCGTATATCTATCAAACAACATATCTTTCCCTTGTTACATATGCATTGTACCTGTAATAATCAATAGCACACGCATCATATATTTATCGACCAAGCAACATATTTACCTAGTTATTTATGCATGTGTGCGTGTTTATCTTAGTTACACATCATTTATTTAAATATGAAATTATAACTATTTAGTTGCCTGTTTGTGATTCTACCTTTATCAGTGTAGCACTCCCAACATCATATGTCTGTTTTCTCACCAAACTGTACTAATGATCTATTTACCTATGCATCAACCTGTACCTGTACCTATATCCGTATCAATCACATCATCTATTAGTTTAATTATCCAAATACATATATTTATCCATTAATCTCTATACATACATCCATCGTCACTTCCACATTACCACTTACCCTCCTCCTCCTCCTCCTCCTCCTCCTCCTCTTTCTCCTTTACATTGCAAGTTCTACTAATATTTGCCTGACATTAATGCTAAGTGTCAATTTTGTACCTGTGCTGACACGCTCCGTCTCGTATACTGCCTCTCTTGATTGTCCGGCCCTGTGCTAATGTACGTAATTCAGGGTAATATTTCTTCCGTATAAGTTTGCCCATGTTAAAGCTGACGTGTAGCGTATTTCAAGGCATTTAAGCTGCTCGTGTGGCTGCTTCCTTAACCTGTCAACTGTCAGGTTAATCATTCTTTCTTTATTCCATTACGCGGTCTTTTCTCTACCATACTCACCACCACCACCATAATCACCACCACCACCACCACCACCACTGTCTGCTCTTTCTCCTCCCGTTCCCTTTCCTCTTTCTTTTCTGCTGCTGCTTTTTTTTTTTTCCTGGTCTGCTGTGCCATCGTTTTACTAGATATATTTAGTAACAGCAATGAAAAGATTTAAATGCCTCTCGCTCTTTAATTGACCTCTGAAATCCTACGTAATTCTCTCCCTCAATTATTATTCCTATCTTCTTTTTTCGTCCCTTCGTCTCTCTTTTTCATCGTCTTGTATTTGTTATGTTTCTCTCATTTTCTCTCGTGTTTTTTTTCCTATTTTTCTCATTGTTGGTCTTTTCCAATCTTTTCTGTTCGTTCTCTCACCTCTCTCTCTCTCTCTCTCTCTCTCTCTCTCTCTCTCTCTCTCTCTCTCTCTCTCTCTCTCTCCTTGTATTCGTTGGTTTGTTTTTCTCATTCTTCGTTCGTGTATTTTATTTCTTTCCTACACTCTTGTTTGCTTTCGTCTTCGTCTTGTACCTCTCTTGTTCCTTCACTCCTCCTTTCTTCTTTTCCAGGCACTCTCACACGGCAGCGGAATATAAAGAAAGATCAAGAGTTCAATCGTGACGAACTTGTTTTTCGCGAGAAGTTTTAAAAAGAAAGAAAAGTTCAGCCCCGTTCTTGCTCTGAGCACTGCCACTTATTTCATTCCACACTCCGGCATTACTATTTGGTGGCAGTGCATTCCTCACTTTGTAATCTCTCTTTATTTTCCGACACGTCTTTGATCTCAGAACATACTAATTTCTTTTCACGTATTATTGTTCTGTTATTTCCCCCTTTTCTTGTTTCTTTTGATCCAGGAATGCAAGTTTATTTCACGCGTTATCATCATATTTTCTTCGTTTCCATTTTTTGTGTTTTGTGGTTCTTATCAACATTTTACTTCTGTCCCTTCTTTTCTTTTGTTGTTGTTCTTTATTACTTGCATCCATTTGCGTCCTGGTAATTTCAACCTCTATTTTTCATATATTATTTTCTACTGAACTTCGTCCTCTTGCTCTTCGTCTTAATTTTCTGTCTCTCTCTCTGTTCCACATCTAACTGCACTATTCTTTTTATTCTAGTTCCTGCTCCTGCTCTTATCTTTATTCTTGTTCTCTTCTTTCTCCTCCTCTTTCTTCATTTTCTCTTTCTCGTCCTTCACACCACCACCACCACGTTCGTCACGCCTCGCCTAATCATCACAAGAAATCGGTCACGTCCGTACCAACACCCGCCAAGCTTCTTATCGTGTTTGCCCCGCGCCCCTGCCAATAGATATCTCGGACCGTATTTGTCACGCGGATCTTAATGGACGCGCTGATGGATCGACAACCGCCGTGACTGAGATACCCAGTCCCGCCCAGATGGATGTTTGGAGGGTTTTTTTTTTTACTCTCTCCTACTTCGCGACCCGCTACGCTCTGGTTTTCTTAGGTTTTCGCTTTGTTTTTTTGTGGTATCGAGTTATATTTGTCGTTCTGCTCTTTTTTTTCTTTTTACGTTTTGTTCTCTCACTATGACTATTTTCCTAGCTCATAAAAATGGTTAGTTATGTTCTGATAGCTTTTTGCCTTTGGAATTTCACTAAAACCTATCAAACGCAGCAGATGAGTCAGATGTGAAAACTTTGGGGAATATGAACCATTGTGCACTTTGAGGATTGGAAGATTGAATTTCTGTAATTTATATACGTTTCAACTTAAAAAAAATCACTATCTTTTTTGCTTTATTATTTGTTTCCGGTGTATCTGCTAGCCTGTGTATCTGTTAGCCTATCTGTTAATATATCATTGTTCTCACCTTCATACTTCTCTCACCCTGCACCTGGAATGGATGATCCCTGTCAGCTGCAAAATCGATCAAATTGACAAAATCTTCTACACGGTTCTGTCTTGGTGTGTTGAATTGTCTAGTATTTCTCTCTGGCTGGTGTTCCTCCTCTCTAATGCCTCTTGCGTCCTTCATCCATCTCTCTCTCTCTCTCTCTCTCTCTCTCTCTCTCTCTCTCTCTCTCTCTCTCTCTCTCTCTCTCTCTCTCTCTCTCTCTCGCATTTTTTAATATGAATTTTTTATCTTTCATATTCAATTAACATATTATCTTTTTTTCTTTGAGAGCTCAATTAAAACTATCTCCCTGTTATTTTCTTCCAGAGGTCAACTAAATATTAAATTACTGTTTCACATTTCCTTTTCTGTATTATTTATTCAGTTACAGGGAATCAGAATATATACTTTTTATTTTTTTCAACTCGATTAATATTGCTACTTTTTTGTTTTTTTTATTTTCACTTTTAGTCTGTTCAGCTCATTCTTTCGTACCTGGTTCATAATGTTGCAGTTTACTTTTTTCTTCTACATGCATTTTGAATCTTTCTCGTCCACTTTATATATATTTTCCTGCATACTTGACCTCCTCCTCCTCCTCCTCCTCCTCCTCCTCCTCCTCCTCATCTTTGAACTTTCTTTCTAGTGTATTTTTTGTTAAGTTTACGGTTTTTCTTCCTCTTCCTCGCTCTCATGCTATGTCCTCATTCACTTTTACTTCCTCTTCCTTCTCCCTGGCTTTCTTTCCTCTTTTTTTTTAATCGATTTTTTTGCTCTTTTCATTCTCATAAACGTCATTTGAAAATAAAAGCTCGTTTTTTTTAATTTCATTGTCTTAAATCTTTACTAGGTTCCATATTTTATCCTTTCCTTCCCTGATTATTTCATTTCTGCCAAGGGGACTCGTGCAGTTCCCTTTTGTTACATTAATTTATCTATATTTCATTTTTCCCTTCAGACTTTTAAGCCTCACAATGATTCAGGAATTTCTGTCTTCCTAGTCACGTTTCACTGGTCTTCGTTTGGTATCCTTTTTTTTTTCCTTTTCTTCTTTTCAACTCTCCGAACCCGTTCTTTTATTTCGTGTTCCTATTTTTCTTTGTTTCCATTCCTTTGCTTTAATGAATCTTTCGTTCTCTGTATATGTGTATTTATATTTTTTTTTCTGGTCTCCTTTTTTTTTCTTTTTTGTTCGACGACTTTCGGGAGATTCAAGCATTTTTCATTTTTCACTTATAAAGATTTGACTTCGTCGTATAAATTCCCACGCTGGATCATCCACAATTCTGTCTGTCAGGATTTACATCTCTCTTTCTCCCACCCTTTTTCTGCTTCACCTATGGCATATGCAACGTCTCTCTCTCTCTCTCTCTCTCTCTCTCTCTCTCTCTCTCTCTCTCTCTCTCTCTCTCTCTCTCTCTCTCTCTCTCTCTCTCTCTCTCTCTCTCTTCGTACAATATTCCTTGTTCTCTTCCTCTTCTTTTTTTCCCACTGGCTTTCTTGCTTCATAGACTATCTTTCAATCATTCTCCTCCTCCTCCTCCTCCTCCTCCTCCTCCTCCTCCATTTTATAGTTTTCCCGTTCCCTTTATTTTTTTTTCACCTACTGTTCTTTACCAATTCCCCTCTTTCCCATGTTTTCCCTCTCCATCTTGTTTCCTTCCTTCCTATAGCTGCTGTTCTCCACCCAGTCTTCCTCTTCCTCGTTTTCCCACTTTCACGTACTACACTCCCTCCTCCTCCTGCTCCTCCTCCTCCTCGTTTTGCCTTCCTCTGGTTCCCTTTCTTCCCTCACCTATTCTTTTCCATCCCTCCTCCTCCTCCTCCTCCTCCTCCTCCTTCCTTCCTTCCTTCCTTCCTTCACCCACTGTTCGCCCCGTCGGCCAGGAGAAGGTAATGGCTTACCCTTTGTAGGCTGTAGACTCTTCAATGGACCAGATTCGCAGGGGCATTGAGCGAAGGAGGACAACATTTACTGAGCCTTTAGCAGCGGATCGCCTTTCTGTCCTCTAATTCTCATTTTTTGTTGAGGTTACGTGCGTTTCTCTGTGTGCGCTGGTAGTGGTTGGCGTGGAGGTATTTAGGTGTGTTGATGTGCTAGGAAGAAGTGCTGGAAAGGTTTGTAAGTTTGTATGGTTAGGATAAAGGGTACTTGCTGGGTTTGCATCTAATGTTCAAGGGAAGACTAGGGAGTTTTGAAAGTAAGTGTTTTAGGTAAGATTCGGGGGATATTTGTTAAGGGATGTGGTATCTTGTTAGGAAGGAAGTACATACAAGGAAAGATACGTGTTTTGTGGGTAAGTGTGTAAAAGGAAGAGTGATGTTTGTGGGTAAATGTGTGGAGAGAGTGGTGTTTGTGGGTTAATGTGTGGAGAGAGAGAGAGAGAGAGAGAGAGAGAGAGAGAGAGAGAGAGAGAGAGAGAGAGAGAGAGAGAGAGAGAGAGAGAGAGAGAGAGAGAGAGAGAGAGTGGTGTTTGTGGGTTAATGTGTGGAGAGAGAGAGAGTGGTGTTTGTGGGTTACAATGTGTGGAGAGAGAGAGAGTGGTGTTTGTGGTTTAATGTCTGGAGAGAGAGTGGTGTTTGTGGTTTAATGTGTGGAGAGAGTGTGGTGTTTATGGGTAAAATAGTGTTGGTGGGTAAATGTGAGGAAAAAGTGGTGTTTTGGGGTAAATTTGTTTGTAGGTAAATTTATCAAGGAAAACTGGCAATTTGCGGAAGAATCTTTACGGAAAGGGTGGTGTTTTGTGGGGGCAGCTGTATGAAAGAAAACTCGTACTCTTTACAAGTATGAATGTGTAATGTAAGACTGGTGTTTTTATTTTTTGGTGTATAAATGTGAAAGATGATAAAAAAAAATGTAGTGTTTTTAATAAGAAAAGGAGATTGGCAAATTACAACTAAATAGGCATATTAAAATTGGTGTTTTTATCTTGTATACAAATGAGAATGATGAAAACAATATACTATTTTAATGAGAAAAGGAGATAAACTAATATCTGAAAAACAAAAAAAACATAAGATATACTATACTCATAAAACCAGATAATAGAAAAAAAGTCGCATCAGAGGAAGAGAAGTACAGTGTAGAGCACGTCAGGAATGCGGGATTGGTGAGGAAATCGCAGTGTTTGGTGAGATTACAAGGGTCGTGGTGAGGGACGCGGCTGTGGGAAGGTAAAAATGCATGGGTGGAATGTAGGGAACGGTGAGTAGGAAGTACGTAATGATAGTAGGAAGGAGAGAGAGGGAAAATGTTAGGCAAAATTGAGGGTTATGTGGCTGGAGACTGTACAGCGTGAGGAGTAAGCAAAAGCAGAGAGAGTGGAAGTTAAAAATGCAGAAGGGAAGTGGAAACGGAAGGTGAGAGAGAGAGAGAGAGAGAGAGAGAGAGAGAGAGAGAGAGAGAGAGAGAGAGAGAGAGAGAGAGAGAGAGAGAGAGAGAGAGAGAGCCAGGACGTATTATGAAATGTTTCCTTGCATTATCTAGACTGTACTTTCACGCGTCTTTAGTGAAGCGTATACAGGTTGCTGATTCTGGTGGTATTTCAACCCTTTCACTGCGATGGTCTTCCTCTGTTATCACTGAGCGCAATGTGAAGAATGTTTACAGACACACACGGAAAAAAGAACAGAAAAGTTGGTGAATTTTGTGTTTTCCAGGCTACAAAATCATTCAGGAGGAAGTAGTAATAAAGAAAAAAATTGTATCTAGCACGATGCAAGTGAGTAAGAACAAATTAGTGTAGCGATGAAAGGTTAAGAAGGATTTTGCGTCCCCCATTGAAAAAAAAAAAAAAAACACACAAAACACCACTATTAATATTTGTGATCTTTGACAACATTCGCACCCCTTATGAGAACTAAAAGCATTTCAGAACACTTGCTGTAACATCAAACATCAAACTACAAGAGTCGTTACAATAGTCGCACTCACCGGTATACAGAGAGACTACAACTCGCACAGTGACCTCAAATGAGTGCAAAATGAAACCTACATGATTTTTACACACACACACACACACACACACACACACACACACACACACACACGAGACTAAAGAATACGGCACTTTTTATTCCTCTTCTTTCTCTTTAGTACAGTGTTAGTCGTGAGTGTTCAAATTCTGCATACGTGCGTCGGTAACGAGGAGTGCAAATGTGGTCGTTATGGTGAGTTTTAACGACAAGAAAGAGCGCCAGGTAAGCGTTCGTTGGTCCTTATGCCCGCAGTTCTCAGGTGCGTGAAGCAGGTCTGTTTTTTGCCTTGTATGTATGTAATTCCACCTTCTCCCGAGCGCCTGGTTAAATATGGTGATTGCCTTATGAAGAATTAAGGAGAAAATGTGTGTATACCAACCAAGCAAGGAGACAGGATGGGGAGAGGAAGGGCACAGGAACAGTAGGAGGAGGGGAAGGACAAAGGACAACGAAGAGACCCAAGGAAGAGGAGGAGAAGGGTAGGAGGGGACAGGAAAAGGAGGGGAAGGAGAAATAGCAAGGAAGAGACCGAAGGGAGAGAGGGAGGAGACAGGAAGGGTATGAAACGACAGGAAGAATAAGAGGAGGAGGAAGAAGGGCCAAGGAAAAGACAGGAAGAGACAGAAAGGGTAAAAAAAGACATGAAGAATAAGAGGAGAAGAGGGCGAAGGGGCAAGGAAAAGACAGAAAAAAGGGGAAGACATGAAACAGGAAGGGTAGAGGATAGGAAGAATAAGAGGGTAGGGAGATGGGTGATAAAAATAATAATAAATGAAAAACAAGGTAAAGGGAAGAAAATAAGTGAAAAAAAAATCAAATAATGTTAGTATTTCACTTAAGAACAGGCAGCTTTTCCGTAACGTCAAATTACAAGGCAGAAGTAAAAAGTTAATAGCATTTCCTTTATGAATGACTTTTTTACATGAGACTTCGTGATTATGGTTTTGAGTTCCAGGTATAATGTGTCTATGTAATAATAATGGGCTGTATAAGGTATAGATCGATGGTGCCACTCTGTTCCTTCCACGGCTATTTATTCGTACATGGTCTTGTCTCCTCTCTCTCTCTCTCTCTCTTGTTCCGGGGATATTTTATGCTTGCTAATGTATTTTTATCGTTTTTTTTTTCTCACCCTTTTTCTTCTGGGGATGTTCTTTACTTTCCACACACATTTTTATTATCATTTCCTTTCCTTTCTTATTCTCGCGGTGTTATCTACTCTCCAGCATTTTTTACTGTAATTTTCTTCCTTTCCTTCTTTATTCAGACAGTAAGATCTCCATAGTATCTTTTGTAGTCTTATTTGTACCTCCGTTTTCTTCTGGGGATGTTCTGTGCTTTCCTTACACATCTTTATTAATGTTTTCTTTCCTTTTCGTTCCTTCCTTCAGGCAGTACTTTCAGCTACTCTCAATAATATCTTTTTATCATATTTTTTTCCTTTCCTTGCTTCATCAGGGGATGTTCTGTACTTTTTTATTTGTATTATCTTTCCGTTCCTTTCTTCCGGCAGTACTATAATTATTTTACATATTTCATTTCAGACATTTTTTCCTGTTTCCCTTAATTCTTCAGGGGATGTTCTGCATTTTTCGCACATGCTTTCATTAACATTACCTTTCCTCGTCTTCCTTCTTCAGTTTTTTTTTTCACTTCAATAATTCATTTTAATTAACAATTTCCCTTCCTTCCTTCCTTCCTTCCTTCAGGTGTTTTGTATTTCCAATGAAACTTTCATAGTTTTCTTCCTGTTTCTCTCCTTAGTTTCCTCCCTCTCAGTCTCTTCAGCCTAAAGAGAATCATTTACATGTGTGGATCCCGCCCGCCTGCCCGCCCACCAAGCCCGCCAGCCAGCCTGCCCGCCCTCCCGCCCACTCTTCAGGCGCCTCTACCCGTGATGATAAATGTGTGGATGATTTGCATTTTGGAGATTATTTCAGGAATTCTATTGTGGTGGCGATTGTGGTGGCGATTGCGGTGGTGGTGGTGGTGATGATGATGATGATGATGATGATGATGATGATGATGATGATGATAGTGGTAGTGGTGGTGGTGGTGGTTCAAAATAAGTATTTTCTCTTATGAATACTTCGTCTGATAGCACGCACACATCAAGGAAAATGTGGGTGAATCCGAAAGGTGCTGGAGACAAGATTAATTGCATATTCATATTTTTTTCTAATCTTTCAATAAAAAATGGCATAACAAAATACTATCTCTGAATTTTGTCCAATCGTTCATCACACATTTTAATACAGCGTAACCAAGACCAACTTAGGTATGTACATTTTTCTACGATTCTATAGACATATACCTTAGAGTTAAAACCTTAGTTAAAAAAAAACACATTCACTTTGAAATTGAAAGAAAAAAGCTTGTACATATTTTCTTTGGAAGTGTAAAAAAAAAAAAAAAATGGATTCTCTTCGAACTAGTAAAAAATATAATCACTTGAAGTAAAAAAAAAAAGTTGAAATAATGACATTCCTTAAGACTTTTTTTTTTTGACAACAAAACTAACATCACAACGAAACCACATCACAAAAAAAAAAAAAAAAGGAAAATAGAAACCCTTGCTACAAGAGTAAAATGGCAATATGGCTATTGACAGATAACCAAAATCCCAAAGGTAAACACATCACCAAATCTGGCTGGCCTTAACATCACCTGGCTTACGTGACTGTACCTCAGCTAACCTCAGCTCCCGAAACCCAACCTGAAGCCTCGCGCAGATCCACCACCGCACCTTTGCATACTATTGGCGGCCCAACTGTGCGCCTCTCCCCTCACTTAGACTATCTGGCCTGAGTCGAGCTTTGCGGACCGATAACGTACTGAATATGTAACACCGCGACGCATAATGTGGCAGGAGGAGGCGGTGCATCATTTGTCTCCTAAGTGAGGCCGGTATATCCTCTGTCTCTGCCTCTGTCGCTCTAAGTACTGCTGGGAAAACTGACTTGGTGTTCAGAAATGCTTGAAAAAGAGAAAGAGAAAAATGTGAAGTATTCTGATAACGTAGGAAAAGTGTTAATCGTTGGGTGAAAAGAACTCAGACATCACCCCACATCCCCTAACACAGTTTTGCATTTTTCATCACTCAGGCTTATGCGAGGTTACATTTTTCTGAAAAGTACGTACCTAAACTTGCTGTAAATGATTCATATCGCCCTTGAGAAAACGATGGAGATTAAAACGAGAGGAAAACAAGGGTGCTTATATCACTCTCGAGGGAAAGCGGGATATGAGGAAAAAAATGGATACACTTATGTTAGGTTAAAAGTTGCTTATAATTCGTACAGTAATCAAGGAAAAGATAGAAATCAATAAGAAAAGAAAGTGAAGATGCTTATATTTATAGAGTGAAAAGAAAATAATAATAGCAGAAACAAACCAGGAAAAGCAGTAAAAAAAAACTAATCATTTATATCATCAAAGGAGGGAGAAAAGATGAGAAAAAATGGGATATCCCTGCATCATTAAAGAGAGCAACAGATACAATATAGAAAATGGGATACATTTTCGTCACCCAAGCCAGAAAAAAAAACATATAAACATGACCAAATGAATATGTATAAAAAGAAGAAATAATAACAAATACTATCAATTCAAAACTAAAAAGTAAAAAAAAAAGCTAAAAAAAAGCAAATTCCAAAAGTCCTCGTTAAAAATCACTGAAAATTTCTCAAATCACAAAACGAGACAAAAAAAAAAAGACAAAAATGAACTTTCCAACGCTACAAACAACTCTTATAGTTTACCTTTCCCCGCCATCCATCTCACACCATTTCTCCCCAGCCATCCCTTTACCGAAGCGTCACTCTGAGCTTGCTACCCGCGCTGCTGCTGTCTGTCACGCGTCACCCTCTCATATCTCCAGCACCATCACCTCCTCACCTCCTTCCATCTCATTGCTACACATCAGAAGGTCTCCATTCGCCTTCCTCCAGTGCCTGCAGCCGCTGTGTGCCTCCCTTGCAGCCAGAATACATTAGTGCACTCCAGTCTCGCAGGCCAACTAATCAAAGTAGCGCCCCTTCTCTCCCCCAGTTCAGAATGATGCCTCTCTCAAGCTTCCCTCTCTCTCTCTCTCTCTCTCTCTCTCTCTCTCTCTCTCTCTCTCTCTCTCTCTCTCTCTCTCTCTCTCTCTGGCATAGTAATGGTGAAATAAATGAGGGAGGGGGAAGAAGGGTAAAGAGAGAGAGAGAGAGAGAGAGAGAGAGAGAGAGAGAGAGAGAGAGAGAGAGAGAGAGAGAGAGAGAGAGAGAGAGAGAGAGAGAGAGAGAGAGAGAGAGAGAGAAATGTAAATGAATGAATGAATTAATATGAATGAATTGGAAATGTTTAAGCAACTGGATGACCTTTCCGTTTCACGTGCTCGCTGCTAATACATAATTCCAACATTTCATGCCGCATGCACAGCACCTTACATATTAAAAAGCAGCTTCAGAAAGATTGTAGGGAATAAAGAATTCATTTATAATATTTTTCTTCGATCACTGCGCTTTAAATTTTTAACGGGAGAGAGAAAAGTCACACACACACACACACACACACACAGACACACACACACACACACACACACACACACAAACGATGAAAAAAAAGGTTCCGTCGTATCTTTTTATTCATAACTAAAGGATGATTTTTTTTTTTTCATAATTCGCTTCATCGCTTAAAAAAAAAAAGGATCAGGTTTTTCTTCCCCATTACGATATATGAGAGGAATTACATACAGAAGTCGGTGAAATATTTAGAACAAAGCTGAAGGAAAAAAATAAATAAGTGATACAAATTCATATACCAATTTGACGTCTGTGTGTGTGTGTGTGTGTGTGTGTGTGTGTGTGTGTGTGTGTGTGTGTGTGTGTGTGTGTGTGTGTGCTTAAGTGTGTGTGCGCGCGCAAGCACTCAAGGGCCGCCAGAATCTCAGTTATTAAAGAATCGTGAAAGTCGCGCGTTCCCCATGAGGCTAAATTTTTAAAGTCTGCTTCTCTCTCTCTCTCTCTCTCTCTCTCTCTCTCTCTCTCTCTCTCTCTCTCTCTCTCTCTCTCTCTCTCTCTCTCTCTCTCTCTCTCTCTCTCTCTCTCACTTTTACATTCTCTCCCTTCTCTTCCCAATCCTTCTCCTCTCTCTTCCCTTCCCTTCCCTTCCTTTGCTTTGCTTCCCACCTCCAGTCCACATTTACCGTTATGAGCTGTATCTCACTAAAAAGGAGGAGGAGGAGGAGGAAGAGGAAGAAGAGGAGGAGGAGGAGGAGGAGGAGGAGGAGGAGGAGGAGGAGGAGGAGGAGGAGAAGGAGGAGGAGGAGGCACTTGAGTGTTTTATATGATTATTTTGGACAGACATCGGGAGGAGGAGGAGGAGGAGGAGGAGGAGGAGGAGGAGGAGGAGGAGGAGGAGGAGGAGGTGGTGGTGGTGGTGGTGGTGCAGTGTGGAATTTGTTCTTTTTTATATTCATTTTGTAATTCATTTTGTTCACTCCTGACTGAGAGCGCAAGAGTGCCAGTGTGAATGCTGAGGTGAGGTTTGAGGTATTCATGGCTCGCTCTCTCTCTCTCTCTCTCTCTCTCTCTCTCTCTCTCTCTCTCTCTCTCTCTCTCTCTCTCTCTCTCTGTTTTATTTTTCGTTTCGTTTTGTTTTGTCAGTCATGGGTCGCTTTTTGTGTTTGTTATTTTGATTGGTTTTGGTCATGATTTCTCTCTCTCTCTCTCTCTCTCTCTCTCTCTCTCTCTCTCTCTCTCTCTCTCTCTCTCTCTCTCTCTCTCTCTCTCTCTCTCTCTCTCTCTCTCTCTCTCTCTCTCTCTCGTTTGTTTTCTACCAGCCACGGTTTAAAGGAGTGGTCAATGAGGGGTTGGGGTGGAGTCTTCGCCTTTACTACCCTACATCTTATTAATTAGATTAGATCGCGAAGCTCATCACAAACAGGCTTATTTAGGCGAACCTGTCTGATGCCGATGTTCGTTCTTGCTTTGTGTTCATTTGTGTTCTCCTCCTCCTCCTCCTCCTCCTCCTCCTCCTCTTCTTCCCTGTATATCTTCCTCCACCACAATTTGTCCTATCCCTTTTAGCACCAGTATCACTCTCTCCCTTTCCATTTTCTACCCCGTCTTCTCTTCTACAGTAATCATCTTCTCCCTTCCCTCCTCCACCATTAGTTTTTCTTCCTCCTCTTCTCTTCTACAGCAATCACCTTTTTCTTCCCTCCCTGATTTCTTTCACCACTTTTTTTTCTTCTTACCTTCTACAAGTCATCTCCCTCCCTTCCTTCTTCCACCACTATCTTCTCTCTCCTCTCTTCTCTTCTACAACAATTATCTTCTCCCATCCTCCTTTCTTCCACCACTTCTCTACCCCACTCCTTCACCTCCCTCTCGTCTTCCTCCCAAGGCCTTCTCTCTGCTCCACCACAGGTAACACCAGCAGAGGCCTTCTTAGCGTCTTACGTGAATCAGGTTAAGCTACACACCGGCGTCCCATCTTAGAGTGTTACGTCTCCTCCTTCTGATTTAGAGAGACAGTGATGAAGAAACTTTACGCCACCAGAACACAAAAATGCTGCTCCCTCCGCCCCGTCACTCACACTCTGAAGGCCGCCTGCCTCGCCTCGGGGGTGTAATGTATAGCGGGGAAGGGGGATCTGTCTCCGGGATGTGTAAGGCAGGTGTGTCCGTGCCTCAGGTGTGGGTCTTTTTTATATTTTTTTATGTAGGTACTGTGCATTTTTTTTTTTGAGGGGGGATGTGTTTTTAGTGAATGTCCTTAGGTGTGTGTGTGTGTGTGTGTGTGTGTGTGTGTGTGTGTGTGTGTGTGTAGCATCTTTCTATTTCTTTTTATACGCGCTCTGAAGTTAAAACATCAAGTACTAACGCGGCCAGAAAAGAAAAATGTGGTTGGAATTTATGATAATCTTACTTCAGAAATTTTAACATGCGCTCTACGTACTGTGCCTGTTTTTACACTTTTTTTTTGTATGTACATAATGTATTTCAAGACACTGTGAATATTGTGCAAATAGTATCCCTTGTTTGTGTGGTTAGTGTTAGTGTGGTTTAGGAATGCTGTCCCGTGAAGCTAATGGTCAAAATGGTAATGATGGTGATTATGGTGGCAATGATGGCCGACGTATACTGGTTATGGTGGCGGGATAGGTACAAAACAGATAAGATAAGCTTAGGGTGGATCATGTTACGTTTAGTTAGATTACGTTTCGCCAATCTGTTAGGTTAGATTGGTTAGGTTAGGTTGTAATATATGTGAAGTTGGGTTAGATTAGAATGGCAGGCTATACTACATCAGGTGAAGGTAGACCAGATTACGTTAAGTTATGTCAGATCATGTTAGATATTGTTAGGCTGGGTTACATTACGCAAGGTTACGTTACACAATAATGCTGGGTCGTTATATTATGTTGGATGATAAATTTAGGTGGAGTTATGCTTCGTTAGGTAAGGATAGGATGGCAGCACCAGTGTCGTAATGGCGTGACCCTGAATCCTTACAATATTACCACAGACCTTACCGTAAATTTTACCAAATACTCCTCTGATCCCTTGAATCTTGGGAACGAAAGTGGCGAGTGGAGCACCGCTTTATCTATTCCCCCGCTAGAATTCCAGTAATGTTTGACTCAGAATTTCTCTCCACCTTTTTAATTTCACCAAAAACGGTAAGATTTAGTAAAAGTCTCCACTATACAGCGTCTGATAACACGAGCAATCTTTTCTTTCATATTTCTAAATATTTCCTTACTTTGACAATGTCTGACAGATTAATTTATTGGAACCTCAAGGGCATTTTCATGGTTCTCTTCATTAAAGAAAGAAAAAAGAAAAAAAATTCAATTTTTGTGGCCTTTGAATAACACTGATTAAACGAGAACAAAGCGTTTAAGGATACGAAGTTACGTGTTATCAAACTTGGACATTTAATACAAGTTACCGTATAAAGCTTTGTGGCTTTTAAATAACTGTTTAAGAGAGAACAAACCGTTTAAGAATACGAAGTGTCACCAAACTGAGAAATTTAATACAGGTTAATTGTTAATAATTTAATACATTTGAAGCTTTAAATATTGCACGATCATAAAGGTCGACCAGACACAGAGATACAGAACAGAAATCACCAGTTTAAAGACTCTAAATAATACACGCAATGAACACGACAAAATACAAGCAAACACACACACACACACACACACACACACACACACACACACACACACCAGGCACGATGGGCGGAACACAAAATACAACACATATATATAGATATACAACAAACAAGATGGAAGGAAAATAGTGAAATAGAGCAACAAACACACATGGAACACGAGAGAAAACAGAAATAAACAACATACGCATAACAAACGAGAGATAAAAGAGAAATATATAACATGCACGTACCGAGAGAGAGAGAGAGAGAGAGAGAGAGAGAGAGAGAGAGAGAGAGAGAGAGAGAGAGAGAGAGTGAGAGAGAGAGAGCATATCTAACTGGCAAAAGGCGAAAGTGAAAAGCGAAGGTGGGCGACTCTGCTTTACTTCTTTCAATTAACAACCAGAGCAGGAGTCCCGCACGGAACATTTAGAGCGAGCGTTCAATAAATCAATGTATCGGTTTGAGAGAGAGAGAGAGAGAGAGAGAGAGAGAGAGAGAGAGAGAGAGAGAGAGAGAGAGAGAGAGAGAGAGAGAGAGATTCTTTTCCATTCCCTCGAGCAAGGAAACGAAAAGCGCAAGATAACCAAAGTTTCAACGTCGTGTAGTGAAACCAAATCCTCCTCCCGCATCCTGTGTTAGTTGCCAAACCTCTTACATCAGCACACACACACACACACACACACACACACACACATACACACACACACTGAAGGAGCTTGTGGTATTAGAAAAAGTCACTCATACACACACACACCACCCAGCCACACAACGTTCCTCTCCCAACACACACACACACACACACACACGCAGAATGACCTTGTGACAGAAAAAAAAAAGGAAGAAAATAAAAGGTAGCAACTCGCAGTCGTATATTCCAGGCAAGCGACACTTTCAGTATAATAAGAACAGAATTACAGGTCAGTAAATCTTGTTGAATTTCTACCTCGCGGCCAAACAAATAACAATACAGAGGGCAGCGTTCCTTTCCTGAAATCCAGCGACTTTTATCTCTATCCCGCCGTTACGTAGTGGGATCCAGGGGAGGAGGAGGAGGAGGAGGAGGAGGAGGAAAACAAGAGGTGCAGCGGAGTGAGGTGTTTCGTGGTTTCTTTAGTGTGAAGGTTTTTAGAGAGAGAGAGAGAGAGAGAGAGAGAGAGAGAGAGAGAGAGAGAGAGAGAGAGAGAGAGAGAGAGAGAGAGAGAGAGAGAGCATCGTGCGTGTGTGTTTGTCTTAATGCACGTTAAACACACACACACGCACACACACACACACACACACACACACACAAGACGAATCCTCTCCCTCTTCCTCATTCTCTCTCTCTCTCTCTCTGACACCACCACCACAAAAAAAAAAAAAAAAAAGGCAACTCCATGATTACAAATATAACACGAGCAATTAAAAACACCGCCAACAGAATCCCTTCCATCTGTCACTAGCGGCTTGTGCGGGAAATACGAGGTTCGGGCGCCGCTAAAATGGGTCTCAGATCTTCGCTAATTGTGCTTTATTGCCAGACACGGCGGGGAGAACGGGACGCTGATACTTATGAGAGACCAAATCAGGGCAGTACCATTAATATCCCACCATGATGAGAGAGAGAGAGAGAGAGAGAGAGAGAGAGAGAGTTGCCCTTAATGTACAATATGCTCAAGATACACACACACCAATAAGAGTCTGAACCTTCCATTGATGAGGTGAAATTCAAATACGGATCTTGTACACGAAGGTATTAGCTCCATTACTGTCGTGTCTTTCCTCTGTTGACGTTCAGCATACTGTAGAGAGATGTTTGATGGACACTAGCAGGCATAAAAAGATAGCAAACGGAGAATTTAGGCTTTCCTACCCTACGAAACTAATTAAGAGACGAGTAAAGAGTGATAAAAAACTAACCTAACCTAACCTAACCTTATTTATCCTAACTAACCTAACCAAGCCTACAAAACTGATTAAGAGACGAGATAACAAAAGTGGCAAAAAAAAAAAAACGACTCTTTATATGCAATAATGTCCAGCGGTGGAAGGGTTAAGAAGTACATAAATAACAAATTAAGTTAAAATTCCTATATTTACTGACTCGTATTTACACACACACACACACACACACACACATTCGCTTCCATAAACTGTTCATAACCTATGTATAATTCTATATATTGGAAATCTATTAAGAGGCAGGGGAAAAGAGAGAGCGAGAGAGAGAGAGAGAGAGAGAGAGAGAGAGAGAGAGAGAGAGAGAGAGAGAGAGAGAGAGAGAGAGAGAGAGAGAGAGAGAGAGAGAGAGAGAGAGAGAGAGAGAGAGAGAGAGAGAGAGAGAGAGAGAGAGAGAGAGAGAGAGAGAGAGAGAGAGAGAGAGAGAGAGAGAGAGAGAGAGAGAGAGACCCAGTTCATCAAGAAAAGTCAAGCAAAACTACAAGAAGAAAACGTGACAAGGAAAAAAAAAAAGTAAATTGAATAACGTCGCTAAAATGGAGGAAGAAAAAAAAAAGAAGTTAACTTGCAAGTCTTTCTTTCCTTTCTCCCTGCAACCCAGTACAAAAGTGTCATTAAGAGGACAAATATATCTTTTTTTCTTTCCCCTTGAACTCTTCCCTTGCCCTAAAAAGAAAAAACCCTCCCACATACACACACACACACACACACACACACATACACACAATACACTTGGCTCTATTCCTTCCCTCCACCTGGCTCTATTCCTTCCCTCCACCTCTCTTCTTCTATTATGCATTTTTCCCCGCGTGCAGAACATCACCACAGCTCCATTTCGTCCCCTTCCTTGCCTGTCTTTACCTTCCTCTCCTCACCACTTATCTCTTCACCTTTAGCCTTTACTTACACTGCATGCTATCTCTTCCCCATTCCTTGCCTTCCTCACATCACCAATTCATGATTTCTGTTTTATTCCTTTACCTCGCAAATTACTTCGTCCATTCCTGGTCTTTTTTTTTAGTCCTATTTTCTTTCCCTTCCCATTACCGTCACTATAACTGTTTTTCTTTTCTTTCTTTTCCGTCTTGTCTTCCCATATCTTTCTTCTTCCCTTTCACCATCACCACCACACAACAATGTCAGTTTCCTTCCCTTCCCTTCCCTTCCGATCACCACTTTGTTCTTCCCATTCTTCCTTCCCCTCCACTATCACCACCACTCGATTCTACCATTCCTTACTCTAATCCACCGCCATCAACCGTATCTTCCTACTCTGCTCTCCTTTTCTTCCACCACCACAATATTCTTCTTTTCCTTCCTCAGTTCTTCCGCCATCATCGCTATCATCCCATTCTCCTCTTTCCTTCGTTCCTCTTTCCCCCATCACCACTACCACTTAATGCCTCATCCTTTTCCTGCCCAACCACTTACCCTTCTTTCTATTCCTCCCCATTCCCATCATTCTCATTCTCCTATTCGTCCTCCTCTTCCTCCTCCTCCTCCTAGCATCGTCACCATAATGAGCGTCACCATCGAGTCACGAGGCGATAGACGGAGGCAGGACATGATCGCGTGTCACCCCGACATGCAATATTCCCTTCCTTTCTGCAAGTCATGATCGATTACACGCCCCCAGACATGTGACGTCACGCATCGGGATGTATTACTGTGTGTGTGTGTGTGTGTGTGTGTGTGTGTGTGTGTGTGTGTGTGTGTGTGTGTGATTGGGGGGGGCGCTTTCTATGTCTAAGCGTGTCAGTGTTACGTTTCTCTCTCTCTCTCTCTCTCTCTCTCTCTCTCTCTCTCTCTCTCTCTCTCTCTCTCTCTCTCTCTCTCTCTCTCTCTCTCTTGGAGTCTTTGTTAGTTATTTGTGTGCGAATACTTTTCTTTTCGTTAGTGTCTTTGTTCTTTTCTCCGTTTATATCTGATTCTATTTTTATTGTCTTTTCTCTTCGTTGCCCGTGTGTGTGTGTGTGTGTGTGTGTGTGTGTGTGTGTGTGTGTGTGTGTGTGTGTGTGTGTGTGTGTGTGTGTGTGTGTGTGTGTGTGTGTGTGTGTGTGTGTGTGTGTGTGTGTGTGTGTGTGTGTGTGTGTGTGTGTGTGTGTGTGTGTGTGTGTGTGTGTGTATTTATTATTTGCGTTTAACTGTCTATTGTTTATCTGGCTGTCTATTCCTGTCCCTGTGAATCTGTCTTGTCCGTATTTATAAATGCAATGGTACTTTTATCTCAATTTTTTCTCTCTCTACAAAATACGTCTCTTTCTATTTAGTTTAGTTTCTCTCTCTCTCTCTCTCTCTCTCTCTCTCTCTCTCTCTCTCTCTCTCTCTCTCTCTCTCTCTCTCTCTCTCTCTCTCTCTCTCTCTCTCCCTCTTGACCGATTTGAGGCTGTGAAATTATTAAGCACCTCAAGTGATCAAAAAAAGCACCGACAAGCAATTATTTAACACAAGGTTTTACTCTAACAAACCAACGACATGAAGAGGAAAAAAAAAAAAAAAACAGCAGGAGGAGAAAAGGAGAAGACAAAGACGAGGAAGAAGAAGAAGCAGAAGAAAGACAACAGCAACAACTAGGACAACAACAACAAGAACAGCAGCAGCAGCAGCAACAACAATAAAAAGAACAACCAATATACATTTTGAATTCTTAAGCTCGCATATTTTCTTCCCTTTCCTTTTGAAGACAAGACCGAATGTTATGGATTATTTTGATCACAGAACTGAAATGAATTACTAATGCGCTGAATATGATGAATTTCCAGCAAAACACAAACCATGAAGATTGAGTGAGGAGATAAATGATTGATGATATTGATTAATTGACTGAGAACTTTTGACTCACACCAACGACATCATAGGGCACCGCAAAAATACAGAAAAAGAAAAGTCGTAAAGAAAATACCACTCAAGAAACAGTTTATAATAAAATAATAAAAGGAGGTAGCAGAGTTAGTTCTTTTCTTACCTTCTGCTTTCTTCTTTTTTCTCCCTCTTTTTCTTTCACAAGAATCGCGAGAAGAATGCAGAAGGATCTCGTCTGTAAAGGGAGAGAGAGAAGCAATGTTTTTGATTATTCTTTCGAAGGTCGAGAGAGAGAGAGAGAGAGAGAGAGAGAGAGAGAGAGAGAGAGAGAGAGAGAGAGAGAGAGAGAGAGAGAGAGAGAGAGAGAGAGAGAGAGAGAGAGAGAGAGAGAGAGAGAGAGAGAGAGAGAGAGAGAGAGAGAGAGAGAGAGAGAGAGAGAGAGAGAGAGAGAGAGAGAGAGAGAGAGAGAGAGAGAGAGAGAGAGAGAGAGAGAGAGAGAGAGAGAGACCCCACACTCACACACACAAAGAAAAAAAGAAAGCACAAAGAGGAGGAGGAGGTAGATGCTGAATTAAAAAGGAGACGAAAAAGAGAAAAAGATATCGTGAAATATAAACTGTAAGAAAAGTTATCGTGGAATATAAAGTGAAAGGAAAAGATGTGCAGAAGGAAAGGCTACTTCGTGGAGTCGTGCGTCACTTGAGGACACTTCTCTCACTCAGGTGTATAAAGGTGTAGGTGTATTGGAATTTTCACCTATTGATCTAGTTTATTCAGCTTGTATGCTCCTTATTTGTGTGTGTGTGGGGGGGGAGGGAGGGTCTCTCTCTCTCTCTCTCTCTCTCTCTCTCTCTCTCTCTCTCTCTCTCTCTCTCTCTCTCTCTCTCTCTCTCTCTCTCTCTCTCTCTCTCAGGTAGTTGTCTAGGGGGCCTGAAAAATGGTCCCTCCTTCCACCATTGCCTTGTCCCCGAGACCTCTACCTTATTATGATCGATGGGCGCAACAAATAACTGAAGACAGGTGACCGGTGACCCCTCTCCCTATACACACACACACACTAACTCTCTCTCTCTCTCTCTCTCTCTCTCTCTCTCCTAGGCTTTAAGAGTAAAAAATATACATTCGTGCATTCGGAGGCTTTAGAGCGAAAAATTCTTCACGATTTCTTGCTTTGTTTTCCGTTTGAATTACCTGGCGTCGTTGAAAGAAAGAGAGAGAGAGAGAGAGAGAGAGAGAGAGAGAGAGAGAGAGAGAGAGAGAGAGAGAGAGAGAGAGAGAGAGAGAGAGAGAGAACCCGACCTTCACTTCGCATACTGTTTCCTTTCACTCAAAACCTTCCCCTACACCAATCCTGCTTCTCCTTTCAGAGTCCCATACAAGCAATTACATTCTCTCTCTCTCTCTCTCTCTCTCTCTCTCTCTCTCTCTCTCTCTCTCTCTCTCTCTCTCTCTCTCTCTCTCTCTCTCTCTCTCTCTCTCTCTCTCTCTCTCTCTCTCTCTCTCTCTCTCTCTCTCTCTCTCTCTCTCTCTCTCTCTCTCTCTGGTTACCTGTCTCCCTGTTCACCTGTAACCCTACCTACCTACTTGCCTACCTTTGAGCTGTGAACCTGACCCTTCCCTCGTCCTTCCGCAGGTTACATGGCTGAAGAGGGACGAAGACCAGCTCCTGACGGCGGGCTCAGTGATCTACTCGTCGGAAAAGCGCTATTCAGTGTCCCATGTCCGGCACCAACAGGTAAGGAATGACTTTGGCAAATAGGAAACGGAGGCTGAAGGGGGGACGGGAGGGTGGGTCAAGGTACAGAGGAGGGAGTGAAGGACGAGTTGAGTTAGCGAGAGGTATGAGTCTGATGAAAGTTTAGGTAATGGAGAACTGGGAAATGCGAATAACAAAGTGGTTGAAATAATAGAGGGGAGGTTAAGGTAAGTTAGAGGGACGGGGAGAGGAGCGAAGGACAAAAAGGAATGAATCTGATGGAAGTTAAGCTAATGGAGAAGGAGGAATGATGAATAAAGCAGGTGAAGAGGAAAATAAGTTAGAGGAGAGAGTAAAGTGACGCGGATGAAGAAGAGGGTGGTTAAAATAGAGAAATGACGCACGAGGGTAATAAAGCAGAGAAATGAAAATGGGTGAAGGGAAATCGAGAAGAGATAAGCTGAGTAAAAAGGAAACGGAAAAAAAAATGAAACACCGGAAAAAAAAGAGATTGGAGTAGAGGAAAGCATGTGGGGGGAAATTAAAGAGAGGGAAAAAGAGAAAATCTGAACACAGACAGAAAAGTTGAGGGAGATAGGCAGCAAATGGACAAAAAGGAGAAAAAAAGGAAGTAAAAGAAAAAAAGAAATAGGAGGGTGGAATAAGTTAAGAGGAAAGAGAAAGAAGCAATGCAGAAAAGCTGAATAAAATAAGTAAAGCTGAAAAACTCGAAAGAACACAAGTAAAATTTTAAATCAAGGAAAATAAAGTAAGACAAATGAAAGGTGAAAAAATCTGAAAAAGAGAACATGAAGAAGAAAAAAAAAAGGGGGTGGGAAGAGAGGAGGTAGGAGGGAGGAGGAGGAGGAGGTATGTGGGCAGGATGTGGAAAGAATGTACAGAATAACCAAACAGATAAATGAAAGAAGTGAAGGAAGGGAACAAGGAAGAGAGGAAGAAAGAGGGAGGTCAAGAGAAATAAATGAGTGAGGTAGGCAGCATGAGGAAGAGAGGGAGAGGGTGAGAGGGAGAGGAAGAGGACACGGAGGCAGGAAGATGAAAGGCTGAGAGAAAGGGGAAGGACAAGAAGGGGAGGGAAGCAAACACGGTTACGTGAGAAATGGAGATGACCAAGAGACACGAAGGAAAATGATAAGAAACAGGGAAGGAAGGAAGGAACGGAAAAGACGAAAGGATATTGGAAGAAATAAATAAATATAAAAATACATGAATAGAGTAAAAATAAACAAAGATCAGAAGCATTAAATATCTGTGAGAGATAATATATGACTAAGGAGGCGAATGAGTGAAAGGTGAAACTGGAGAAAAAACTGGAAATGTAGTTAGTAAAGAAATAAAAAAGGAAGTGTGGAGAGAGTGATATTAAGGAACTGTAAAATAGAATAAAAAAAAATTGGAAGAAAGTGAAGACAAATGGAAAACGAGAGAGAGAGAGAGAGAGAGAGAGAGAGAGAGAGAGAGAGAGAGAGAGAGAGAGAGAGAGAGAGAGAGAGAGAGAGAGAGAGAGAGAGAGAGAGAGAGAGAACAATGCAAAAAATAAAAGGAAAAAAAAAGTGGAAAGTGGAACTGACAGATGGAAAGAGGGGAGAAAAAATGGTGAAGGAAGAAAATGGACATAAACGGAAAAAAAGAAGAACGATATTATATATATATATATATATATATATATATATATATATATATATATATATATATATATATATATATATATATATATATATATATATATATATATATATATATATATATATATATTAACAAAGAGAAAAGGACGAAATAAAAAAAAATCACGGGTAAAATAATGAAACAAAATATGAATAGAAAATAAAAAAAAGAGGTGAACGAACAATGACTGAAAAACAAAACAAAAAAAACATACAAATAATATCCAGGAGATTGCATGAAAAAAAAAAAAAAAACATCAACACGTCTAACACCACTCCAAACCACGTAATCACCAAGGTGTGTACATCAGGAGGAGAAGAATTTGATGGAGGCACATGAGAGAAGCATACATTTACCTGGCTAACTCCTATCGTCTTCCCCAATCCCCCCCCCACTCTTCCCCTCATTTCCTTCCCCTCTCGTACCACCCCTCAGTAAGCGTCTCTTCCCTCCTCACCCAATCTCCCTGCCCCCTTCTTCCTCCGAGGCGGTGCAGAGGAGGAAGGGGGAAGGAACAGGAAATTAGGAACTGGAGCGAACAGGAAGGATCAGAGTAGATAAATATTACTTCAGATGTGTTGAAAATGTATTCCTGACAAGTGTGATATTCTTACTAGGAGATTGAATTTTCTTTTTTGTTGTTGTTGTTATTGTTGTTGTTGTTGTTGTTATTGGGAGGCTACAAGTCCCCTGTCTATCTGTCTGTCCGACCATTTGACTTTTCTTTCTTCTTTCTTTCTTTCTTTTTATCTTCTCTTCTCTCTCTTTTATTCCATCTACCTTCTTGTCTCTATTTCTCTATGTCTGTTGGCTTGTCTGTCTGTACCTGTTATTATGTGTATGCATACTTGGAAGTATGCACGTAGAAATTCATAGCTGAAATAACACATGATTATGCGGGAAAAAAACTAAAGAAAAAAGAAAAAAAAAAAAAACTCTTCCGAAAATGATGACTCACTGAACGGAACGCAACGCAAGTCTTTTTTTTTCTTTTTAATTTATCTCGCTGCAATTAACGCTTCCCATGTCTTTTATAACCTCCACATCTTCACTCATTCAATCCGCTTACGAGCCGCGCTGCCTTTCCGTGTTTGGCTCCCGGAATTACCACTGAAGCGCCGGTGTTGCCAGTCCTTCGTGGCATTGACGGCGTGTGAATATGACCCTTATTTGTGAGGTGACGCATGGTGGCGGCTGCAGGAAGGATGAGGAAGGAAAGAGCGAGGATGAGAGGGAGGGAGAGCGGTGTGTAGGAAGAAAGTGGAGAGAAAAGCAAAGATGAATGAAAGAGAGGGAGAAAGGGCAAAGGGAGGAAGAGAGGCCGGGAGAAACGGACATAAGAGGGAAGAAAAGATATTTGCAGAATGGGGAGAGACAGAGAAAAAAATGGAGAGAAAAAGGGTGGGAGGGAGGGAGAAATGGATGTAGGGATGGGGGAAAGGAGGAAG
Organism: Scylla paramamosain; assembly: GCF_035594125.1. Taxonomy (NCBI): domain Eukaryota; kingdom Metazoa; phylum Arthropoda; class Malacostraca; order Decapoda; family Portunidae; genus Scylla; species Scylla paramamosain. The sequence goes on along the minus strand of NC_087162.1, from coordinate 4,558,342 downwards.
GAAGAAAGTGGTTTGAAGGACGGGGAGAGAAGAAACAGGGGGAGAATGAAGGAAAGGGAGGGAGGGAGGGAGGGAAGGAGGTGGGGAGAAAAAGATGTAGACAGAGAGAGAGAGAGAGAGAGAGAGAGAGAGAGAGAGAGAGAGAGAGAGAGAGAGAGAGAGATGGAGAGAGGGAGGAGATAAAGGACGCAAGGAGGGAAAAATGGAAGGAGAGAGGATTGTCAGGAGGGAGAGGAACAAGAGGGAAGGAGAGAGGGAGAGAAATAGAGAGAGAAAGGAAGAGAGAGAGGGATGTAGAAAGTAAAGAGACAAGGAGAGACTGATAACCTTAAGAGAAGAAAAGAAGAATAAGCCAAAAAAGTAGAGAGAAAGAGAAGGATAAATAAGAAAAAAATACAATATAAGCGAAGAAATGGGAGGGACAGTTACAGTATGATGATAAAGGAAGGGAGAAAAATGGGAGGAAAGGCTAAGAATGCAATGAAATGAACGAAAAATAGGAGAAAGAAATGATGAATCAAGCTAAAGTAATAGGAAAACAAGAACACATAAATGGCAGTTGCAGATTGATAGTAGAGAAACGGAGAGAAAAGGCGAAGAAGAGGGAGAGAGTGATGAAAAAAGGGCAGGAAAGGGAGGCAGAGGGGAGAGGGTACTGGTAGTGGTAGTGGTGGTGGTGGTGGTGGTATAGAGAGTAAGAGGGTCAGTGAAAAATGAGGGGTCGTGGTGGTGATGGAGTTTAAAGAAAGAGGGGGAAAAAATAAGGGTGGTGGAGGACAACGGTGGCAGTGAAGGGTGAAAGTGAGGGTGAGGGAAAAAAGGGGGAAACTTGAGGTGAAGGGCAGGGTGGAGCCAAGGGGGAAAAAAAAAGGTGGTGGTGGAAAGAAAAAGGGAAAGAGAAAGATTTATAAGAGAATGGGAAAAAAAGAAACGTGAGGACAAATTAGAGAAGGAGGAGGAGGAGGAGGAGGAGGAGGTGGAGGAGGAGGAGGAGGAGGAGCAAGACGGAGAGGAGGAGAAGGAGGAAGAGCAAAACGAAGAGGCAGAGGAGGAGGAGGAAGACGGAGGAAGAGAAAGAGGAGAAAGAAGAGAAGGAAAATAAGAGAAAAATAGACAAAGAAAAAAAAAAACAAGAAAACAGAAAAGCATATAAACCACGAGAAATGAAAACAGAAGAATTAAAAACAAGATTAAGAACACGGAAGTGAGAAAATGAGCACAGCAGGTAAGAAAGAGAAAAGAAGGAACATAAAGGAAAACGAGAAGGTAAAAGAAAAAAAAATGAAATGTAAAAGGGCTGGTGAGGAAACAACAACAACAACAACAACAACAACAACAACAACAACAACAACAACAACAAACAACAACAACAACAACAACAGCAACAACAGCAACAACTAGACGAAGACGAAGAAGAAAAAGAAAACAGAAGTAGTACAAAAAAAACACAAGAACAGAATGAAAAAAAACAGAAGAATAATAATAATAAGAAAAAAAAAAACAAGAAAAACAAGAAAAAAACTAGGAGAAAAAACCGAAGAAAAAAAACAAAAGTAGTACAAGAAAAAAAAAACAAGAACAGGATAAAAATAAAACAGGAGAAGAATAATAAGGAAAAAAACAGTAAAAAAAACAGAACAAGAAAAAAACAAGAAAAAACAAGAAAAACCGAAGATAAAAACAAAGAAACAAAAAAGAAGCAAAAGAAGAAACAAAAGAGAGAAAGAGGAAAACAAGAAAACAAGAAAAGAACAAGAAGGAAAAAGACGACAAAGACGAAAAGAAACAAGAAAAAAAATATATGATGATGATGACGACGACGAAGACGAAAAAAACAACAGCAGCAAGAAGATAAAAAGAAAGACAAAATAAAAGAAAATAAAAAAAAATAATAAAAAGGAGTGAGAAAACAAGAATAGGTGAGAAAGTGAGATGAAAATAGGTACATAACTTTCACACAGGGACTGCCACGTGACTCGCTTCCTGCACCTTCCCTTATTTCCTTATGCCCTTATGAATACGGACCGCCTCTGCCTCTACGTTCGCATCCGTAACTTAGTGTTCAGAAAGTGGGCTACAATGAACCACCCGAGTCTTGAGTCCCGAGAGTCTGAGTGAACCTTTCCGCAACCCCGCTAAACACGAATCAAGCGGACAACCAACAAGGGAAGGGAAACAAGACAGATAGCACGGCGGGGACATTTCCTGGACTCGAACTGCTGACCTCCGATGCATATCTCAACACACTCACCGCTACACCAGGAGGCGCTGAAAGGAAACACTGACCCTTTCACTGCTGAAGTCCCTCACTGTTAGCCTTCGGAGGACTGTTAAAATTATTCGCAATGTCTCTCTCACACACACACACACACACACACACACACACACACACACACACACGAAAAAAAAAAATATATATATATATATATAAGCTCAATTTTCTCTTTCAAATTACATAGCTATGAACAAACTATAGTACAAAACTACCTTAAAAAATTGTACAAGACTATGAAAAAAAAATAGTAGTTAATCAGAATTGGAAGGTAAAATATGAGTTTTTAAGGATGGGAAGGTGAGAAGGTGAAGGAAAGAGGAGGCGTTACAAGCGTTGAGGTATGATATGTAATAATGTAGGGAAGGAGAGGAGGGGGAAAGAAGAGGGGCGAAGTCAGAAAGATAAAAAAATGAAGAAATGTAAGGAGAAATGGAAAGGAAATTCAAGGAGGAGGAGGAAATAGGAGAGATTCGTGTAGGAGTGAAGAGAGAAGTGAGGTAAAAACAAGGAAGGGAAAAGGAAGGAAAGTAAAGGAAAGGATAGGAGAAGAGGAGGAGGAGGAGGAGGAGGACGAGGAGGAAGAGAAAAGGGGAGGAAAAGTTTAATGAGCTGAAGGTGAAGTGACGAGAGGGGAGAAGAGGGAGTAAGGGAGAACGAATACAGTTTAAATAAGTTGGATGAGAGAGAGAGAGAGAGAGAGAGAGAGAGAGAGAGAGAGAGAGAGAGAGAGAGAGAGAAGAGGAGAGAGAGAGAGAGAGAGAGAGAGAGAGAGAGATGAGAGAGAGAGAGAGAGAGAGAGAGAGAGAGAGAGAGAGAGAGACCCTTGAAAAAAAAAAGAAATGATGAATGGAAAAGAAAATTAAAGGAAAAGAAGAAAGGATAAACAGGTCAAAGAAAAGAAGAATTAGAGGTGGGAGGAAAGAAAAATTGAAGGGAGGGAAGAAAAGAGTGCGTGAGGGGAAATGGAGGCCACATAAGATGGAAGAGGAGGAGGAGGAGAAGGGGAGGGAAGGGGAGGGGAGGAAATAAAATAAGAGGAACAATGAGAACTAGGGAGAGGAAAAGACGAAGAAGAAGAAGGGGTTGTGTGCTGTCTTACTTTTTTTTTTTATATACTTTCGTGGTTTCTGCGTGTCTCTCTCTTATTAAGCAACATTCAAGAAGGGAGGGTGAGGGAAGGGTGAGAAGAGAAGGATGAAAGAATAAGAAGGGTCAGGGAAGCAGTTGAAAATGAATAAAGGGCGAGAGGAGGGCGAGGGAAGGATGGAGGAAGGAATGAAGGCAAGGATTAAGAAGTATTTAAAGATGACGAAAGGATGAAGGAAGAATGAGAGAAAGGATAAGGAGAGTTGGAAAGAAGGAAATAAGGATGACGAAAGGATGAGGGTGAAGGATGAGGACGAGGGAAGCATGAACGAAAGGATGAAAGGAAGGATTAAGAAGCATTTAAAGATGGCGAAAGGATGAGAGAGGTATGAAAAAAAAAGATAAAGAAAATTGTAGAGAAGGAAATAAGGGTGACGAAAGGACATGGGTGAAGGATGAAAGAGGAAAGGATGAGAATAAGGGGAAGCATGAAATAAAGGATAAAGAGAATTGTAAAGAAAGAAATAAAGATGAAAGGATAAGGATAGGATGAGAGGAATGAAGAGGAGGATTGCAAGAAGGGAAATAAGGATGAAGAAGGGGTGAGGAAAGGGTGAGGGAGGCATGAGGGGAAGGATTAGTGGAAAGGGTAGGGAGGGGGAAACTAGGAACTCCAGGCAACAGTCCCTAATCCCTCCCTGATCGTCTCTCCGGTACACACGTGACGATCTACCGGAGTGACACTTCTTGCTATGAAATTCCACGTAAATAACAAAGTCTTGGCGAGATCCTGGCGTGCTGGTGATTGAAATGAAGGGAGTACGGTGGTATATATATATTTTCTCAACAACCTTTCATTTGGAAGAAGATTTATTGTGCTTAATGTTTTAGAGTCGTGAGTGGCGGAGCTTTTTCTTTTTCCTTTTTTTTTCTTTTTCTTTATGAGATTGCGCAGTAAGTCTTTTATAATTATTCGTCTTTGTTTATGACTGGGGGAGCGCAGAGAAACACAAATGAACACAAAGAAAGAACAAACACTAGCCCATCTGCTTCTTACCAGGTTGTTTGTATTTACACACGTTAACCTACCCTAACTTAACGTACCTTGACAACCAACCTAACACAGCCTACCCTAACCTAATATAACCAAACCTAATCTAACTTACCCTGTCCTAAATTAACCCTACCTACCTTACACACTAATCTAACCCTACCCTAATCTCACCTACCTTAACCTAATCTACCCTAACTTTACTTAATCTTACCTTAAATCTAAAATAAAGTAAGATTATGTAGAACAGCAAAGGACAAAGTCAAATGCTTAAAACATAGGAAATTGTGAGATGAGGAGAGAGAGAGAGAGAGAGAGAGAGAGAGAGAGAGAGAGAGAGAGAGAGAGAGAGAGAGAGAGAGAGAGAGAGGAGAGAGAGAGAGAGAGAGAGCGCTGATGATGATGACGCAAACTTTCGTGTATCTCATTCCTTTTCATATTTTAGAAGCGCAAGGCGGGACCATGTTTTTGTTTTGTGGTTTATTTTTACTAATCTTTTTCTCAGGATTATTATTTGGCGGTGTTTGACGTCAGCATTGTCGTGTTGCGTCAGTTTGCTGTCGCTGGGCCCGCTTGTCAGTGTGTCTCCAGGGTAATTTTGGTCTTCTCATATTATTCAGTTGACTGTTTTCTCCCGTCTCCCGTCTCTGTCTCTCTCTCTCTCTCTCTCCCTCTCCCTCTCCCTCTCCCTCTCTCCCTATGTTTTAAGCATTTAATTTTGACCTTTATTGTTCTACATACTTTATATTATATTTCAGGTAGGATTAAGTTAGGTTAGGTTAGATTAAGGTAATTCTCTCTCTCTCTCTCTCTCTCTCTCTCTCTCTCTCTCTCTCTCTCTCTCTCTCTCTCTCTCTCTCTCTCTCTCTCTCTCTCTCTCTCTCTCTCTCTCTCTCTCTCTCATGCACATACTGCGCTATGCTTTTTAATCCTTTTAACTGTGGCCTTTGATATTTTACACATTTAATTTTTTTGGGCTAGGTTAAGTCAGGGAAGGGTTACGTTAGGTTAGGTTAGGGAAGGTTTTACTTCTAGCAGTATTACGTAGTTCACCTGATACCCTCATCCTAAGTCAACATGTCTGTTCTTCCTGTGTAACTGTTTTCCTCCTTCTTCTCCTCCTCCTCCTCCTCTTCCTCCTCCTCCTCCTTTTCATCTTTATCTTTTCTTCTTTTCCTTCTTCTTGTATCTGTTCTTCCCATGTACCTGTTCTTTCCTTTCACTGTCTTTCTTTTTCTTGTCTTTTTTCCTTGTATCTGTTCTTCCCTATGTTACTATTCTTTTCTTTCTCTTTTGTCTTTCTTTCTTTCCTTCTTACTATTATTATTTTTTCTCCTCCTCCTCCTCCTCCTCCAGCAGCGCACGTTACATCCGCCTCAGACTCATCCCGGCAGAGGTCATCAAGCGTCACGGGGTTGGCTTGTGTGATATTTCTGCCTCGCTGCCCACTCTCCTCTCCCCTCCTCTTCTCGCCTCCCCACTTGTCTGCCTGCCCCCCTTCATGTTCATTCCCCAACGCCCTCTTATTGCAACAACCCTTACTCCTCCTCTTCCTCCTCCTCTTCTGCTTACTCATTCTCACCTCATTCCGGTTTCCTAAATTTTTTCGTGGTTCTTTCTCTCTCCCGTCTGTGTGTTCGTTTGTCAGTGTTTCCGCCTTGTGTTTGTTCGTCTCTTTTTTTTCTTCCGTCTATCTGTTTGTATCTGTTTGTATATGCATTTGTTTGTTGTCTGCCTGTCTGTCTGTTTTTCCTCTCTCTCTCTCTTCCTCTCTCTCTCTCTCTCTCTCTCTCTCTCTCTCTGTACATCTGTATTTGATTCCCTGTCTATGTTTGCGTTTCTGTCCAGCTGCTCGTCTACCTCCCAGTCCGTTTTCTTTGTGTCTGTGTGTGTGTCTGTCTGTGTCTGTCTGTCTGGTGTGCTGCTAACAGTTTTACCGTCCCACTTTTTCATCTGTGTCTGCCTGTCTTGTCTGTATCTGCCTGTGTCTGTCTGTCTGTCTGTCTATCTGTCTGTCTGTCTGTCTGGAAGCAGTGACCTTTCTTGCCTATTGTCTCACTCTTTCCTCCCTCCCACTTTCCCTTACCACACCTCTCCCCACCTCTGACCTTTCTCTCTCTTTCTCTCTCTCTCTCTCTCTCTCTCTCTCTCTCTCTCTCTCTCTCTCTCTCTCTCTCTCTCTCTCTCTCTCCTCCATCTCTCTCTCTCTCTCTCTCTCTCTCTCTCTCTCTCTCTCTCTCTCTCCTCTCTCTTTCTCTCTCTCTCTCTCCTCTCTCTCTCTCTCTCTCTCTCTCTCTCTCTCTCTCTCTCTCTCTCTCTCTCTCTCTCTCTCTCTATCCTTCTCCCTCGCTTTACTTTTTCTGTTCTTGACCTTTTTCCTTCCCACTCCTTTTTTTGTTTTTATTTTTCTCCTTTCCTTTTCATTTCCCTCTCATGGTCCTGTTCTTCTCCTCTCCCAGTTCTCTTCCACTTCTTTCTCTTTTCTCTACTTCACTTTCTCCGTTCCTCTCTCCCTCTCTCTCTCTCTCTCTCTCTCTCTCTCTCTCTCCTCCTCTCTCTCTCTCTCCTCCTTCTTCGCTTCCCTTTTCACGTTCCTGAACTTCATCTCTTCTTCTCTTCCTCATTTTTCTAGCTACACTTTCTTCCTTGCTTCCTCCCTCCCTCTTCCTACCCTTGACCTCCTCCTCCTCCTCCTCCTCCTCCTCCTCCTCCTCCTCACGTTGGTTGGTAATGAGCAACTCTATCTGACAAGACCACTTTAACTTTTTGTATCAATTTATAAAAGTATTTACACTCTCGGGTAGAAATTTTGCTCCTGCTTAAGTAAAATTTATGAGAATTAGTTTTTTTTCTTTTTTTTTCTCCCCTTTCGTATATTTCGCAACATTTTTCATTATACGTGGACTCGCATCCCAGTTTCTACGCTGATGATAATTACAACGCACTGCACATCCGAGTCGAAACTGCAGCCTCTTGTGTTTGTTTATTGATCGTTGGTGCAATTCAGTAAAATAATAACTTGTCGCATAATAATTTACTTTGACCTAAATGAAAATCGAGGATAAACACGTTAAGAGTTTTGAGAGAATATTGGTGGTGGGTGTGCCTGCTTGTACATATATATCCTTTTAATGCGTTCGTTTTTACTTAAGTGCACCAACTAATATTATTATGTTTAAGGGGTCTTTTAGTGTGTGTGTGTGTGTGTGTGTGTGTGTGTGTGTGTGTGTTGCTGTGTGTGTGTGTGTGTGTGTGTGTGTGTGTGTGTGTGTGAAAGCGTTACGTAAATGCAAGAAGAAACAGTCTCACTTCAGTAGTCGTCATTCAGATGATGATGCTACGCACACACTTCCCTTTAACGCACTCGCATCCTCTTCACATCACCACCTCGCTCCTCAGGGACATCTCTTACCACACACAATTCGCAGCCCTCTCCCTCCTCACACTCGCACATCAAACGTAACACTCTCTTATTCCTCGCGCATTACACACCGCGACCCGCTGCTAACACCGCCTGCCCTCGGTACATATGAATTCCTGAGCCTGCACTCTTTTTCTAAGCTCCTAAGAACCCTTGCGGAAAATCCATTTTAGCATCGGCCACTTCGCCATTTGGTCTTGTTGCCTCGCATTAAAGTTTCAGGGCCGTCTTCATGCCTGGAGGCGCTGGGGTGGTTGAGAGGAAGCACCCGCCTCTTCTTTCCATGCACCTCCTCCTCTTCTTCCTCCTCCTCCGCTTCTTTCTCCTCCTAAGCCCAGCCCACACGGGGGGATACGTTCGTAGCAAATATCCACCACGCATCTTCCTCCCTAAAACATTCATAGCCGAGTAAGTTCCTGGGATGCTAAGACCCAGAGACTCTTCAGTTCCACAGGGGTCTTCTTTTCTTTCCTTCTTCTTTCTTCTTTCTTCACTTTCTCATGCAGCTGCTCCCGCCGCCTCCCTCTCTCCTCCTCCTGCTTCGTCTTGTACACTACTTCCCTTTGTCCTCTTTCTCCTCCTCCTCCTCCTCCTCCTCCTCCTCCTCCTCCCTCCTCCTCCTCCTCCTCTTCGTCCTCCTACCATTCCTCTCTATCTCAAGTTTTAGGGAGGAAAAGTTGGGTGCCTCGAGTTGCAGTGTTTGCCTTGCCTATGCCTCGCCTCGCTCGCTCCTCCCTCTTCAAGACCAAGATCACCTTCACAACTGACTTTCCAGACTGTCTCCTTCCCGTCCCCTCTTCATCCATTCTATCATCTGTTTCTACTTTCTTCCTCTTCTTCCTCCCTCTCCTTCTGCTCGTATTTCTGGTTGTCTTTCGTGTAATATTCTTCATTTTTTCGCATTTCGGCCCCTGCTCCTGCTGCTCTGGTCTGGTTCTTCCTCCTCCTTGTTCGTATACTTTCTCTCTCTTCTTTCTTCTCCTTCACGTACTTGTCATCTACTTCTATCACCTCTTCACATCACCCTCTCTCTCCTCTTTCTGATCCTCCTCTTTTTTCTTTTAAATCCTCCTCCTCCTCCTCCTACTAATCATCCACCTCCTCATCTTCCTTCTCCTACTCTCCCCTTTGCCCTTCTTCCATTTTCAGCACCCTTAGCATCTCCACACAATCATTATCGTTCATCAACACTGCACCTTCTCCTTTCCACCTTCCTTCCTTCCTTGCTTCTTTCCATTTTCCCTCCGTTCTCGCCCTTCTTTTATATATTTTCTTTCTTAATCTGTTCTCCTTCCATTTCGTTGTTCCTCCTCCCCCTCGTTTTTCTCTCTTTCTCCCTCTCTCTGTCTTTTCTCGGCATTTTACTTCTCTTGTTATTTCCTCGCCTCGCACTTCATTTGAAACTTTGTCTTTCGTTTCTCAGTTGCTTCCCCTTCTTAACTTTTATTTTCCTGGTTTATCCTTTTCCGCTTCAGTTTCCCGTCCAAAGTGCTACGTTCTCTTATATTTTACCCACCTGCCCTTTGACCTCGTTTTACCTGCCTCACCTGGCGCACCTCTAATTAACACTGGAGGCCAAAATGATTAGTTAACCGAACTGAACCCTGATCTTTGACCTAGAATCTGCCTGCCCTCTCTGCCCCACTTCCTTCCCTTCTCCCGCTCCGTCCTCCTCCTCCTCATGTTCCTCCTCTTTCCTTCTCTTTACTCCTCCTCCTCCTCCTCTTCTTCATGCTCCAGGATGGCTTGTCGTTACTCGATAGTGGTTGCTGTTCGAGAGAGAGAGAGATGAGAGAGAGAGAGAGAGAGAGAGAGAGAGAGAGAGAGAGAGAGAGAGAGAGAGAGAGAGAGAGAGGAAAGACGGAAACACACACACATGCGTACACACACACACTTATAAACACACAGGCACACACACACACACACACACACTAAGAAATACAGGAACCTAAAAAAAAAAAAAAGAAATACAGGAACCTAAAAAAGAAGAAAAAAAATCAAACAGACTAATAGACAAGCAGGGAGAGACAATAACTGAATCGAGAACAATACACACCCACAGAAACACACTGCTCCCTCCTCTCCCACACACACACACACACACACACACACACACACACACACACATACACACTAGCACCCGCCACCCTTCACCTCCACACACGCATAAAAGCACATATTAGGAATCAATTATGATTTTATTAATTCCACCGTGTGTAGCACAGAAGTGTTTACCGTCTCGACACAAAGACTTGGATCCTGTTTGGTGGTCGTGATCCCCAATAAAAGAATCGAGGACCATGAAAAGGCACGGAGACATGAAGAATCCGTCTGATCTGCACATTTTTACGCCGATGTTCTTTCAGCTTTCCTTCGTGCATTAGTGGCAAACAAATTATTATATTATTGTCTGCTACTAATGCATGAAAGGGAAATAAAGAACATCGGCGTAAAAAATGTGCAGATCAGATAGATTCTTCGTCTTCCCGTCCTCCCGTCCATTCTTCACAAATATTTTCCTGGTATTTGATAAAAACAACAACAAAAAATGATAGAAAATGGATGACACACACGACCCAATATTCTCCATTCGGTCTCCTTCCATCGTGCGTTACCGCTAGATCACTGACTGACTGACTGACTCGATTAGTTAAGAATCCGCAACAACAAAAACCACAAGTCGCCGTACATTCATTAACATTTATGTTCTTGAATAAAGCCATTAAGAGAAAAAAAATATATAAACCAAGAGAAAATAACGTTAAAAAACATTATAATTGCACTGCTGGTAAATAATCACAAAGAAAATGGATGAAAAGAAAGAAAGGAACTTATTTGAGGCAGAACAGGACGTCCACTTTTATGCAATGTATCTCCGGGTACTCATTAGAGAGACCTGCAGGTAAGGGAGGGAGAATGGAAAGCTGAATAAGCAACGCGAAGGTCTGACTCAGGCTAAAGTTAGACACGGCACCGCGATTAACTTGGCGGTAACATGAGGTGGCTTTCTGAGGATGAGTTACGTGCGAGTGATACCAGACATAACTATGATACCTGTGAATACTGATAAATGTAATCCCTGACACACGAGAAAACTGTAATGATTCTAATATTTATGATACCTAAGATAAGTGTGATACCTGAAATGTGATACCTGAGATCCTTTCGATACCTGTACTATTTATTTGTGATACCTTCAATACCTGTCGTACCTGTCCTGCGTAATAAGGAATTGAATCAGGGAAACTCACGAAGAAAAAAAAAATGGTATGAAAAACAATGAGTAAGAAATATTTGAACGTTCCAGTGTTTCTATGTTTTAAGTTTCTAATTCTTCTTTGTTTTACGAGGTTTGTATAAATAGCATTTCTCTGTAGCATGAAGACTTTACCCGGAAATGATTGACTTTCTAATTGTCAGATCAAAATGAACACTAAATAAAACACACCTGACATTTCTGGTCATCATTCCAATTAGGGCTGACATTAATCACGTAAACAGACACAGAATGAAAAAAAAAAAGAAGTTGTACGTGTTATCAGAAATAGAGGTAGAACGAAACAACGAAACAAAGAGAAAGAATGAAAAAAAAAAATAAAAAAACTGACAAATAGCAATATATGATGAGGCAACGGTAACCACTAAAAATGTTACCAAGGTGAGCACTGATTGACATACACTTAACTCTTCTGCTTGGTTGGCGCAGATGGAAACAAAGGCGTAAAAAAAAAAAAAAAAAAAAAACTCGACACTCACGGAAGGATCAGGAAAGGCATTACAAGAAAACTGAATAATAAATACCTGAACTTTCCCGGTAACTTTTAATCTCTGGTCTTGAAAGGTTTGCGTGAACAGAAACAAAGATGCAAGAAAAGGAAATAAGAAAAAGTTAGAAAAAAAGTACGTGGAGTATGAAAATTAGTAGCGTACTTACGGATAACGAATCAAATGAATCACTTGAAGAAACCGTAAGAACGCAAATCAATTAACGACTGCTTCAGTTTCGAATACGCGACTTTGCTTACACGGGAACAGTTTTAACCCTTTCACTACGACATGCAATAATTCACGGCACTAAAGGCAAGGTATGAAATCTTACAGTTACGCATCTACAAGAAAGGAGAGGAAAGAAAAGGAATAGATTTTGCAGTTTCTAACCAGCATGACGTTTGGAGATGGCTGTTAGACTAGAAGTGATGTCTCAGCGTGGTAAAGGTTTAAGGAAAGGTGTGCTAGATAAAAGTGAAATGGTTAAGGGGCGAATTCCTAGATAAAGAGAGTTAAAAGTAAACCTTAAATCCTGATTCATGGTAGTCTTGTCATACGCCGACACCACCACCACCACCACCACCACCACCACTCCCGTCGCCTTTTATAACTTTTTTTTTTTTTTTGCGATTCTTTCTGATCTCAAGATGGAGTTCTTTTCTTTCCTTTCCTTTTATTTTTTTCCCGTCTTATTGCCCATCCCCTCTCTTTGGCTGCCTCCTCCTCCTCCTCCTCCTCCTCCTTTTACCATCTTTCTTCCTTGCCTCTTTGTTATCTATATCCCTTTCTTGTCCTTCTATTTCTTATTCCCTTTGGTCCTCCTTTTTTTTTCTTTTAGTCTTTTTAATCAATTTTTATGTCGTTTCCTTTCCTCCTTTTCCTCTTATTTTGCGAGTTCCTCCTCCTGCTGCTGGTGCTTCTCTTTCTCCTCTTCCTCTATCACCACACATCCACCACTACCGCTACCTCTTCTTACTTGCCCCCTCCTCCACTTCCTCCTCCTCCTCCTCCTCCTCCTTTCATTGGCATTGCTGTGTTCGCGGTAAGGACGCTGTATTTATACACACACATTGTTTCTCTCTCTCACTCTCACTCTCTCTCTCTCTCTCTCTCTCTCTCTCTCTCTCTCTCTCTCTCCCTCTCTCGATTTATTTGGTGCGGTCAGTACTGAGCCTTGTTTCTGTATCTGCTTCCCCGGCCTTGCATCTCTTATTGAGCAGGTAACCTCCGCCTGTGGCCACAAACAAACCGCCTAGCAAAGACCAACTAATCTGCGTATAATGATTCTTTCCTTTGTATTCCTTTGTGTTCCAACTGAGGTTCAGTGAATTGTCCCTCTCACTTCTGCTGTATTTATTAGTGTTTCCCCCCCCCCTTTTTTTTTTATGGAAGAGGGCCTCTGGTATAGGGGCAAAAAGACGAAGTACAAAAGAGTTTAAAGAGTTCAAGTCATAGGTAGGGGAAAATATGGAAGCATCCAGGGAGTTCCAGAGTTTACCAGAAAAAGGGATGAAAGACTGAGAATACTGGTTAGTCTTTTTAATGACACGCTATCAATCGTCAGGTTTTGTAAGGAGACTGTTCGCCGTTTAGAGGAATTAGCATTGAAGGAAAATATGAAACACAGTGGGAATGAGTACAGAAGGTTACTTCACGTGTGACTGTAACTGTACTTATTATTAACCTCCTCTACTGCTACGGTTGTCCTTCACTAAAGTTCATTATACTTGAAAAAAAAAAAAATCATGAATACCGACAAAAGAGGTTGATTAGCGTTAGGGTTGGATTGAGATGAGTGGAAAGAAGGCAGATAACAGACTTATGGGAGAGACTAGTGAGGAACTGTGGCCCCTTGTGAGAGGCTTTTCTTTTTTTTTTTTTTTTTATGTAGGAAGGACACTGGCCAAGGGCAACAAAAATCCATTAAATAAAATGCCCACTGAAATGCCAGTCCCATAAAAGGGTCAAAAGCAGTAGTCAAAAATTGATGAATAAGTGTCTTGAAACCTCCCTCTTGAAGGAATTCAAGTCATAGGAAGGTGGAAAAAACAGAAGCAGGCAGGGAGTTCCAGAGTTTACCAGAGAAAGGGATGAATGATTGAGAATACTGGTTAACTCTTGCATTAAAGAGGTGGACATAATAGCGGTGAGAGAAAGAAGAGTCTTGTGCAGCGAGGCCGCGGGAGGAGCGGAGGCATGCAGTTAGCAAGATCAGAAGAGCAGTTAGCATCAAAATAGCTGTAGAAGACAGCTAGTGATGCAACATTGCGGCGGTGAGAGAAAGGCTGAAGACAGTCAGTTAGAGGAGAGGAGTTGATGAGACGAAAAGCTTTTGATTCCACCCTGTCTAGAAGAGCAGTATGAGTGGAACCTCCCCGGACATGTGAAGCATACTCCATACATGGACGGATAAGGCCCTTGTACAGAGTTAACAGCTTGTGGGAGGTGAGAAAAACTGGCGGAGACGTCTCATAACACCTAACTTCATAGAAGCTGTTTTAGCTAGAGATGAGATGTGAAGTTTCCAGTTCAGATTATAAGTAAAGGACAGACCGAGGATGTTCAGTGTAGAAGAGGGGGACAGTTGAGTGTCATTGAAGAAGAGGGGATAGTTGTCTGGAAGGTTGTGTCGAGTTGATGGAAGGAGGAATTGAGTTTTTGAGGCATTGAACAATACCAAGTTTGCTCTGCCCCAATCAGAAATTTTAGAAATATCAGAAGTCAAGCGTTCTGTGGCTTCCCTGCGTGAAATGTTTACCACCTGAAGGGTTGGACGTCTATGAAAAGACGTGTTAAAGTGCAGGGAGGTATCATTAGCGTAGGAGTGGATAGGACAAAAAGTTTTATTTAGAAGATCAGAAAAGATCAGAAAAAGAGGGAACAGGAGGTGAATTTCGTCTGTTGCAGATTATAAAGCTATTCAGAAGACTGCAATACAAATACAAGTGTCTAAAAGCTTGTTAGTGGTTATGAAAAATTGAGTGTGGCAGCGCAGGGGTCAAGGTGAGGCGAGACAGGTGGTACGACAGTGGAAGGGAAGCTTGGCTGTTGCCGGTAGGATAAAATACGCTTCCAGTGCATTGTTAATTCCACGTGCAATGGAAACAAATATAGGAAAAAGTGCAATGCCAGTTATATTCCATGCACATAATTGGGGTAATTATGCGGAATACAGGCGCTGTTTTTTTTTTTTTTTCTATCGTGTAATTTTTTTTATTCTGTCCGACAAGTTTTAACATTTTTTGCCTATTGTTTTCTTTCATATTACATCGTTCCATGTTTTTAAGCCAACCAGCAGCCTTTTATTTTGATTTTCATTAATTGCCGTCATTGTCATCATTTCCTATCATCTTTCATCCTTACCTCCTATAAATATACATTTTTTCCTTCCCTTGCATCAACAATTTGTAATCAAAGGAAGATACCATGATTTGCCATTTTTTCCATTCCCGCTAATTCACAAGCCATTATCATTTATCCCTATGCATTACCCTTCCCCTGGCCTTGCAACACCCCGCATTATTCCCTCACACCCTCCTGCCCTCACCCGCCCTTCCACATCCTCCTCCCTCTAACGTTCCAAATATCCATCATCAGGCCCACAAACCGTCCTTCCCTCTCCCCTCCACACCATTCTCCCCTGCCTTGCCTCTCCACAACCTCAGAATCAACACCTTGTACGTCCCTTCCTTTTCTCAACCTCTCTACACCTTTCTCTACTACTACTCTTTCAGTACACTCTTTCCCAAGATTCTCTACGCTCTCCACCAATCACAGTCCCCCTCTCTTCCTCTTCCTCCCTCTTCAGTACCTCAACATCAATCCCACAAACCCTCCTCCCCTCCTCCAGCCCCCAGCATCAGCCCTTTCACCTACACACCAGCAGAAGCAGTAGGAGTAGCAGTAGTAGGGGCAGTAGCGTCTCTGAGCACTAACAGGTCTCTATCACGCACTATATCCATTACCTGGGGTATAAGCCCTTCCATTAGGGATTATGGTGCCCCCTCCCACCTACCATTACTGTGCGGACCTACCCATTAAAGTCCCAAGGTATATACTTCCTTCCATTATTCCTTACGATGGTATATATATTTAGTGTCACTCACCACCCATATTCCCACCCACCCCTCCTTGTCTTTCTCCTCGTCTCCTCTCGCTTCTTCTTGCCTTTCTTTGGCACAACCTCATCCGGTACGCGTGTTTTTTTTTTTTTTACTTATCTTTGTGTGTGTAGTGTCAGTCACCATCAATGATATTAATTATTTTTCTCTCTCTCTCTCTCTCTCTCTCTCTCTCTCTCTCTCTCTCTCTCTCTCTCTCTCTCTCTCTCTCTCTCTCTCTCTCTCTCTCTCTCTCTCTCTCTCTCTCGAACCGTTTTCTTTCCTCTCTTTCCCAAACCATTCATTTTTTTTGTAACTCCCTTTTTTTTTCTCTCTCTTTCTCAAACCTCTTTTTTTCCTGTAACCTATCCCTTCCTCGGACCCTTCATTTTCCTCTCTCTTTCTGGAACCTTTCTTTTTCTGCAACCTAACCAAACCCATAGAGCCCTGTGTCACATTTCCTATAGTCCATTATTCTACTACTATATATCTAATGACACACTCCGCCTACTCACATTTTCTTATTCCTGCCCTCTCTCTCTCTCTCTCTCTCTCTCTCTCTCTCTCTCTCTCTCTCTCCCCTATTCTTTTTTGCTCTCTTTTCCTCGAACCCTCCTTTTTCTGTTATCAAACCAAACCCATACAATCTCATGTCTCTTATTTTACTGTTATATATCTAAGGACACTCCGCCTACTTGTTTATCATTCATTTTCCTCCCTCCTTATTATTTCTTTTATTTTCTAGAATCCTTTTTCTTTTATAGGCCAACATAATTTAAGTTCCACATATATTTCACCTTCATTTCTTGTATTACTCTGTATTGAATGTCACTCACTATTATATGACACCCTTCTTCCTCTCCCTCGCCCTCCTTTACTCTAACTTGCCTTCATCCATCAAAGGTCTACGTAATAAAGTGCTTTGTTCAATTATTCCTTATCACGCCGTATGTCTAATGTCACTCAACTTTAGCACCCATTTTTTTTCTCTCTCTCTCTCTCTCTCTCTCTCTCTCTCTCTCTCTCTCTCTCTCTCTCTCTCTCTCTCTCTCTCTCTCTCTCTCATTTTTTCCTGTTCATTTCTTGCCATGAAAATAAACTAGTCACTTGGTTTTCATCTCTTTTTCCTCACCTTTTTTTCTTTTTCGATCATTCTTTACTTTTTCTTGGTTGACAGCATTAATATCACTAGCCACCCAAGACGTCCATCAACTTAATCTTCTTTTCCTCTTTCGTCCTGCCCTTTCTTTCTCTGCCTCTCTCTTTCTCTATCCTTTTCTCCTCCTTTCCTTTGTCAATTCCTTTATTACTCATCACATTAAGTACCAAAAATCACTCTGAAACCCATTCTCTCGTACTTCCTGTCTCCTCCTTCCCTTTGTTTGTCTCTCCCATTCTCCCTCTCCTATACACCCACGGTTCTATGGTACATCCTCCCCGCATATCCATTAGCTTAGGACCGTCTGCTATTAGGTATGCTTGGCTTCCATTAGCTCTGTCTGCTACACATTAGCTCGCAGCCCCGCCTCGACACCCTTAGGACTGCCGTGACATTAGCTCAAGTTTATATCAGTGGTTGTGTTGTGTGGCGCGCCCTTCTCTCTCTCTCTCTCTCTCTCTCTCTCTCTCTCTCTCTCTCTCTCTCTCTCTCTCTCTCTCTCTCTCTCCCACGCCAACCTTTCTCAACTTCCTGCATTAGTGGCCTCCTCCTTACTACCTCTTCCTGTACTCTCTCTCTCTCTCTCTCTCTCTCTCTCTCTCTCTCTCTCTCTCTCTCTCTCTCATTTGCAGTCTTCAGTACAGATTTTTCTTATCTTTCTTTCCTTTTGCGTGTTTCTTTCCTATCCCCCGCTCTTCCTTCCTCCTCTCTCTCGATATCTCCTAACGTTATCTTCCAATTCTCTCTAGTTCCTTTCAATCCTAGCAACACACTCTCTCTCTCTCTCTCTCTCTCTCTCTCTCTCTCTCTCTCTCTCTCTCTCTCTCTCTCTCTCTCTCTCTCATCTCAATTAGGATTCATACTTCATTCCATCCCTTGTGCACAATTTTCTTCCTTTTTTCTTTTCCTCTTTTTTCCATCCTCCTCCTATGAACCACTGTCTCTTATTCCTTTCTTCCATCTCTCTCTCTCTCTCTCTCTCTCTCTCTCTCTCTCTCTCTCTCTCTCTATCTCTCTCATCTCCTCCCTCCTCCTTCCCTTGTGGTTTGGCTTATCCTCTCTTCTCCACTTCCTCCATATCAAATTCTCCTACTCGCTCCGGACTTTTCTCTCTCAGTCGTAGGTTTTTGTTTTATCATTTTGCATTTATTCTTTTCGTTTTTTAGATAATTTCTTTTTTTCTTTTTTTTTTCAACATATCTGATTTCGTTGTTCTTTCATTTCTTTGCCTTGTCCGTTTTTTTTCGTCTTTTTTTCTTCCTCTCACTTATTTACTATTTTGCCTTCTTCATTGTTGCCTATTCCTCCTCTTCCTCCTTTACTTCTTCTTCCTCCAGTTTTTTTTTCCACTTCCATCTATTCACCTCTTCTACTTTACGTCCTCTCTCCTCTTTCTCCTATTCTTCAATCTCCTCCAGATTCTTCCTTTTTTTTTCCTTCATCGTCCTCCTTCTCCTTCTCTTTATCCTACTTGAATTGCTCTTCTTCCTTTTTCAGCCACTGCTCTTCCTAACCTTCCTTCTTTATCCGGTCCTCTTTCCTCCTCCTTCAGGCCTCTCTCTCTCTCTCTCCCTCTCTCTCTTCTGGTCTCTTCTCCCTTCGTCCCTCCTCTCCACTCGCTGTTCAAGCCACTGCGCAACCCCCCAGAGAGAAGGAAGGTCCAGCAAGTCCCTCTGAGCAAATGGTGGTCTCATATGGTTTGCTTCTATGACCTCCTTCTCTGCCTCCGCCGCTGCCACTAGCACGACGCCAGCTACTACGACTATGCCTCTGCCACGACCTCTACTTACTATGTCACCTCTTACGTCATTTAGTACAATCACTCCCTCTACTTTAGCTTACGCAACTCCATCTACAAAATTGCGAGCGTTGCTAAATCTCTTCCATCAGTGCTGTTACTCTATCCACTTACTTAGGCCGCTAATGCAAGGTGCTACTGCTACACTAAAGCCACGTCTCTAATACATATACCCCTGTCCTCTCCTCTGCCGTCTTCCCTTCTTTCCCCTTTATTCTTACCAGACCCACTCGTAACCCTTGCCTTTCTTTCTTTCCTCATCTCAGTCCTACTCTTTTTTTCCTTTCTTCAGCGTCTCAACCACCAGTTACTTAGTTGGCGTATTGACGCAGGTGAGCCAAAATTATGAGTAGAATACGTAATACAGGATGGATAACACATAACACATAAAATACATATATAAAGTAACAGAATACAAAATAATGCACCCATCTACGCTCCCTCCTTAAAACCCAATTACCATCTCGTCTACTTCCCAATTCCTCCCTCTCCCCCTCTTTCCCTATCATTCCCCTCTCTCCCACTTCCTTTATACCACCACACTCACCTACACCCTCCACGTAGCCTTGGCAGCCACTCCTCAAAACCTCTGGCACTCCTGCTACACCCTGTCCCATCTTCCCCTCGCCTTCCTCTGTTTCTCCACGCCCCTTCCCTTCCTCCTTATTCAACCCATCCCAGCTACCACAATCACTAAAGCCTATCACCTCAATCATAGAAATTACGTGCCCTAAGCCATACTCTGTCACATCAATGGTCCCCAGTCACGCATTATCACACCCACACAACACAGCCACCACCACCACGACCGCAACAAAAAACAGCCACTGCCCAAAGTCGCATTGCAGTTTATCATCATCCCTTGTAGCATTGTGACAGTCGGAACGGCCAATATGAGAAAAACAGGACTCGTGGTCTTTTCAGGCTGTGATGAGGCGAGAGAGAGAAAAGGGAGGGGAGGATGAGACGGCCCGAAGGTGAAAGGAGTTTGGGAAGAACTGTGAGGGATAAGATACAGTTTATAAGACACCAAGAGAGAGAGAGAGAGAGAGGAGAGAGAGAGAGAGAGAGAGAGAGAGAGAGGAGAGAGAGAGAGAGAGAGAGAGAGAGAGAGGAGAGAGAGAGAGAGAGAGAGAGAGAAATGCTACCTAACACTTAGATAGATATGAAAGAGTGGATAAAATAGCTCGGTAAAAAATGAAAAGAATGAAAAAAGGAATAAGGAACGCACAAAAGAACGAATGATAGGAAAGAAAGAAAGAAGGAGGAGGAGGAGGAGGAGGAGGAGGAGGAGGAGGAGGAGGAAGGATATGACTAAAATAGGTAGAGAGAGGAGAGAGAGAGAGAGAGAGAGGAGAGAGAGAGAGAGAGAGAGAGAGGAGAGAGAAGAGAGAGAGAGAGAGAGAGAGAGAGAGAGAGAGAGAGAGAGAGAGAGAGAGAGAGAGAGGAGAGAAAATGGAATGGAGGCATAAACGAGAAAATGAGAGGTGAAGATATGAAGCTTGAAATTAAAACTAAGATTCGCTGAAGAGGAAGCAAAGTGAACAATATGAAGAAGTAAAAGGGAACAAAGGAAAAGGGAGAGAAAAAAAGCAGGGAGGTAAAGGAAGGGGAAAAAAGAAGGGAATTTTGATTAAGAACTAGGAAGTTACACGGTCAAAGAGAGAGAGAGAGAGAGAGAGAGAGAGAGAGAGAGAGAGAGAGAGAGAGAGAGTAACCAATTTCTCACAACCATATCGACTCACACTCAATCTGCGTCTTTGTTCCCGATAGCGCAAGTCCCCACCATTCTCTCTCTCTCTCTCTCTCTCTCTCTCTCTCTCTCTCTCTCTCTCTCTCTCTCTCTCTCTCTACCACTAACACCTGCAAACTAGAAAAAAGGGGAGGAAAAAAGATTTAGTCCGTAACTTTCGCTCAAAACAACAAGCTAAGTTAATAAAAATTGCAGGGGAAAAAAAAATGAGCAGGATTCTGACTTCCTTTCACCATCAAGTCAGGAAGTTAGCCCTGTGTATACTGATGCTTTGTGGACGACCCAGCATGAAGTTACCACCACCACCACCACCACCACGAGGCTTTCGGGTGAAGTTTTAAAGAACGCCCCGAGAGGAACTGTGATGTTGGCGTTGCATCGTCGTCTTTTGGGAGTCTTGTGTGCCGTGGGAATTTGCGAGGAAACTCAGCGGTAAAGTGTGCAATGCTTTGAGAGGAAGGAGAAAGAGAGAGGGAGGGAGAAAGAGAGAGGAAGGGCCCGAGGGAGGGAGAGACCTGGGAAAGGAAGGAAGTTTGGTCGACATTATGAGAACGTTTGTGAGGCAATAGTGAGTTCTGTACTGTTATGAGAGAACTTATGAAGGTGTATGAGAACAATAGTGGAAGGAGGAGATGTGAAGTTAGGAAGACCTCTTTGGAGGACACTGTTCTATCTGCTGCTGCTGCGAGGACGGGGTGAAGTTTGCGAAAGCTTTTGCACTCAAGTTTCCTAGAAGACCTCCTTCCTCTGCAGGCGTCACGAGATGCACGGAAGTTAGCACGCTGTTAGGAAGTTTAATGTGAAGGTCGAGAAGGGAAGTTAGAACGAGGGGGCCAAGTTAGGAAGAGACTGAGTAACGCGAGGTGCTAGTGGGTGTCTGACGGAGGGATGAATACGGTAGACGAGGGAACCAAAGTCAGTCGTCGTGAAGCCACCACCACACTAAGCCACCATTACGCCATCACCACGCCAAGCCACAACACTGCCACCACCAAGGCAAGCCACCATCCCATCACCACGCCAAGCCACCACACCACACCATTACAGGCCTGCACAGTCCACTACTGCTACGCCACCATACGTCTTACTTCTACGCCATAACCACGCCACCACCCGCCTGCATACACCTCTAATGTTACATCACCGTGCCACCACACCACGCCATCACCACACCACCACCACGCCTGCCCACACCAAAGATACTGAACCACCAAGACATAAAAAAAATTACTCATGTAAGTTGAAGAAAAAAAAAAAATCAGTCAAGCATAGAGATCTAAAGAACACATGCTTATAACAGCTGTAAAAACAAGAACATTCACGAACAGCAATGTCACAGGTATGGTGGTCAACGTTATTTTAACTTTCTATTATCATCAGTAATTTAAGAGTGTTATTTCAATTTTTTTCTTCTCTAACACGAAAACAGCATTACATTACCTAAAAGCCACCCTGCTTAACCAGTTGGTATCATGTATGTTGCTACTTCAAATGTAACAACCTTCCTTGAGCAGACTAAACTCATCATATAATTAACATTTGCAAGCCATTAAACATCATGAAAGCACAACGTAGCAACGTAGTTTCGAGTGTAATGTAGAGGTAACAACAACCCTGCCTGTAACAGTGGAAGCAGTCACGACAATAACAAAAATACAGACAGCAACTCCACTTCCCTGTTCTCTCCATCGAACACTTGCAGGTACAACATGCAACACTCACCAGTCTATGACGCTCTAACGTGTCAAGGCGAAGGGGCAAGATGTTCACAGGTGTAACACAGGGGCGCATGTGTACGGGCGCTATATCACGGACAAACTGCCGGCCGGTTCCTCACTTCCTCCTGAACTATCTCTGCTATTCGCCGCCAGAGTGCAGCACGTGCGTGACGCATCTTAACAAGCTAATTACCAGTCCTTTTCACCTAACGTATAACTACTTTAAATATATTTCAATACTAATAATATAAAGATGGAATAAATACTATACAATAAATGGTTAAACAGTACCGCGTTAGACATCAGACTAATTCAGATTCACAACATATTAGAACGGGCAAGCAGAAATAACAACACCGTACAAGGAGCGAATTAAATAGTGATACAAACCAGCATTACACCACTCACCACTTAGCCACCACGTCGCACACTACAACACACAATACCACACGCCAGCACAGGCCATCACACACGGCCACAGGTCACCACAATTTTCACGCACAACGCGCACCACAGCACAGGATATCACCACGCCACGATGCACACCACAGCAGCACACGCGTAAAGGCACAAAACCTTCACACCACAACAAGTCCCAACAGCTGCGTCACACTATTCAAAGGAAAAATAGCCTCAACCTTCACCATATTCCGATAAAAAGAGCATGACCAAAACGCAGGAAAGACCATAACAAATAACTAAGACTTTAACAGCGCCATTATCAGACATAGGTTCATCGTATCCAACACTTTCAAACATTTCAGAATCATTACAGAACCACAACACAGCACCACAAAGCAGAAAGGAGCATAGACACAAGGAAGACACCAATTACGAAGCTGCGGAATAAAAGAGGAGCAATTAAAGCGAGAAAAACGATCGGGCGTAAGTGTTAAGTGAATGAAATTAAAGTGCAGTAAATACAGACAGAGAGAAAGGGAGCCGGTGCAGAGGCATAAACCGCTGCTATTATTACAACCCAAAGCACACCACGTCCAGCCGCCCACCCATGATAAGAACAACACTCATGCGCCAGATCACACACCCACCCGTCCACACACACACACACACACACACACACAATGGACACACAATTTTCATCCCATCCTATACAATAAAAAAAAAAAAGGAAATTTCATCCAAAACACACATCTAGCAACATCACATCGGAACAGCTCTCTCAATGCATCAAATCACACACCCACACACACAGCTACACACACAACCACACACACAGCTACACACATACACACACAGCTACACACAATCCACACACAATCTAAAGCCTATCCGATCCAAAAGCAGCATATTTCACTCAAAGTACATCACATCTAGCAATACCACACCAAACCAATCCTCTTGTTCATCACACCCACACACATACACCCATAATCTCACACTATTCTACGTCCCAAAATGCAGCACAGTTCACCCACAGCACACTACAAAACCATCCCACATATTAGATCACACATCCACACACAATCCACACAATCTCATACTACTCTAATCCCTAAAGACATCACAGTCTACCCACAACACACCACACAATCACCCGAGAACAGAGCAGCCATCATTGTGCCCCGAAACGCATACCTACGCAGCAACCAACACACAATCACCCCACTCCAGCGCACCCCAGCTGCACCCCACTCCCCCAGCACAATCCAGCCCTCCCCTCCCTACATTTACAGTAAGCACGAGAGGATGATGTTTACGAGCGCTCAGTTCATTTTACCGCTATTCGCCTCGCACGAGAAGTAACCTAATTAACTACAGCAGCACAGTAAACAAAACGCAATACGGGGCAGGGAGTGGGAAACATTACAACGTCAAAATGGAAGCGAACTGGAAACCTGGAGCTTGTTTTGTGTGTGTGTGTGTGTGTGTGTGTGTGTGTGTGTTGTGTGTGTGTGTGTGTGTGTGTGTGTGTGTGTGTGTGTGTGTGTGTGTGTGTGTAAGAGCGCCTTTTCTCCGTTTTTTAATCTTGCGTTGGAGAATTTCACCGAAAATGATTGGATGACAGGGATATCAAACGCCAGGGGGTGGACTGTATGCTGCAGGTATTCGAGTGAGGGAAGAAAAGGAGGAGACGTATTGGATTAAAGGGAAGGAAGAATGGAATGGCAGGAGGTATATCAAAAGGATGAAAACGAAAGAAAATATTTTGTTGGACCGACGCAGCAACGGGACGGGACCGGACGGGATGGGATGAAACGAGACGGGACAGGACGGGATGGAGTAATACAAAGCTCTCCCGGTCCCCGCTGGTTGCTGAAGTTGAAAAATAAGGATGAATTGAATGTAGAAATGATGAAAAATTACTTACGCAAAAAAAAAATAAAAAAATAAATAAAAATGAAAAAAAAAAGATTGAGAGAAGGAAGTAAAGAAGAACTGGAGGTAAAAATGTTGAATAAAAGCTAGCACAACATCAACGCAGAGAAAAGCGAGGATGAAAATAAACGGGAAGGAATGTACGTACAAAAAGAAGGAAAAGTTTGACGATAATAAACAAAAGTCTGATGAAAACAAGGGAGAACTGAACGTAAAAATTATTTGGAAATGAGCTTAACACCACAGCAAATAAAGAGAAAATAATGAAGAATCGCATACACAAATAAGGATAATACCGTACCGAACATTAATGAGGGATAAGAGTTAACTGGAGAAAAACAGCAGAAAAAAGAGTGAAACAGCAATACAAAGAGAATGCTAAAAAATGGCAAGAGATTCATCGTAAGTCTAAATACTCCAAAATCAGGCGAAAAAATGCCAGAAGGAAATAGATGTAGTTCAACAGCAAGACAAAAATACTGAACTCAATTGAGAGATGTGAACCATTAAAAAAATCCAGCAAATTAAAAAAATAAAATAAAATAAAAAAAGAAAGGTTTGTGCAATGAGCGAAGAAATGAATGACTGACTACCAGAAAGTGAGTGACGGAGTGAGTCAGTGAGTGAGTGAGTAAGAGCGAGCGACCGAGCCAGAAAGCGAGATTGGAAGTAAAAGAACAGGATGGAAATAAAAAGCAGGCAAGGCAATGATTTCATGGAAAGGAAAAATCAAGCTAAAAAATAAAAAAAAGACATGCAGCTGGATAAGAAAGAAGAAAAGGCGACACGTGAGAGAGAGAGAGAGAGAGAGAGAGAGAGAGAGAGAGAGAGAGAGAGAGAGAGAGAGAGAGACTAACTAGATAAGCGAGAGGAAAAGTATGCTTGCTTGCTCTCTCTCTCTCTCTCTCTCTCTCTCTCTCTCTCTCTCTCTCTCTCTCTCTCTCTCTCTCTCTCTCTCTCTCTCTCTCTCTGTGTGTGTGTGTGTGTGTGTGTGTGTGTGTGTGTGTGTGTGTGTGTGTGTGTGTTGTGTGTGCCTTCCTCTTTTGCGGAGGACAAAGGCAAGAGGGACACTGTATTCTTCATGGTAAGAGGATAAAGATTTCACTACTTACACCTCTTCTCTCTGCTGTCAAGACCCTATTCCTCTTCCCTGACTCTTCCTTTTCCTCTTCCTCTTCTATTTCCCTCTCTCAGTTTTTCCTGTTTCCCTCTTTCTTCCCGAGCATCACGGTTCAGTTTCACCGCTTCCTCTTTTTATTATTTTTTTTTCGTTTATTTTTTTTTTTACTTCAGCTTGATTGTGTTAAAGTCAGTCAGTCAGCTGGGTAGTCTCTCTCTCTCTCTCTCTCTCTCTCTCTCTCTCTCTCTCTCTCTCT